>NC_082384.1:24389841-24395195 GCF_031168955.1 Gadus macrocephalus | reverse complement strand
CAGTTGACATAGCATGATGCTGCAGGGCGTGTAGCATCTGCATGCAGTGCATGTGTGTTTGTATGTGTGTGTGTGTGTGTGTGTGTGTGTGTGTGTGTGTGTGTGTGTCTGTGTGTGTCTGTGTGTGCGTGTGTGCGTGTGTGTGTGTGTGTGTGTGTGTGTGTGTGTGTGTGTGTGTGTGCGTGTGTGTGTCTGTGTGTGCCTGTGTGTGCGTGTGTGTGTGTGTGTGTGTGTGTGTGTCTCACTGCTGAGGCCCGTCTTGTTCAGGGCCGACCCGAGGCCCCACAGCACGATGAAGATCAGCATGGGGGCCAGGTAGGCGGGCTGCCGGGGCCCGGGAGACCAGCACATCAGCACTATGATCAGGACAAAGTGCACGGCAGCGCCCCCTATCAGCGTCACCCAGCGCGGCAGCCGCAGCAGGACCAGGGACAGGAGGGAGAACACGGAGCCGGACAGGCCGTAGCACACCACCAACAGCCACAGCTGCTTCAGCCCCAGGACACACACCCCGTAGGACTGGAGGGGGGGGGAGGGAGGGGGAGGAGGAGGGAGGGAGGGAGGGGGGAGGAGGGGAGGGAGGAGGGAGGAGGAGGGAGGAGGAGGGAGGGAGGAGGGAGGAGGAGGGAGGAGGGGGGAGGAGGGGAGGGAGGAAGGGAGGGAGGAGGGGGGAGGAGGGGAGGGAGGAGGGAGGAGGAGGGAGGGAGGAGGGAGGAGGAGGGAGGAGGAGGGAGGGAGGAGGGGGGAGGAGGGGAGGGAGGAAGGGAGGGAGGAGGGGGGAGGAGGAAGGAGGGAGGGAGGGGGGGAGGAGGGAGGGAGGAGGGGGGAGGGAGGGGGAGGGGAGGGAGGAGGGGGAGGGAGGAGGGGGGAGGGAGGGGGAGGGGAGGGAGGAGGGGAGGGAGGAGGAGGGGGGAGGAGGGAGGAGGGTAGGGAGGAAGGTAGGGAGGAGAGAGGAGGGGAGGGGGGAGGAAGGGAGGAGGGAGGGAGGGGGGAGGAGGGGAGGGAGGAAGGGAGTGAGGAGGAGGGGGGAGGGAGGAGAGGAGGGGAGGAAGGGAGTGAGGAGGAGGGGGGAGGGAGGAGGGAAGGAGGAGGGAAGGAGGAGGAAGGAAGGAGGGTGAGGAGGAAACAGAGGAGATGATTATCATTGTACACAGAATATAAGTTGTTAAGCAATATTGTAAAGCGCTTTGAGTGGCCGCTGGTTAGAAAAGCTATATTAATGCAGTCCATTTACCATTTACTGTAACTGTTACTAAGGTGCTGTACAATGACTTGGCAACACATTCATCTCATTTAGAATTAATACGTCACGTATGTTATTTGAATTGAGGGTTCCACACCAAAGCGAACCCGCTGATGGCGAAGACAGACTCGAAGCCGCTGTAGATGAAGAAGGGGCAGAGGAGGCGGAGCCGGTAGTCTCTCAGGTGTTTGAATGGCAGCTGGAAGATGTTCCCCCAGCCAATGCTGCGCAGGTCTATCTCCTCGGTGGGGCGGTAGGCGGGACCACACAGCACCAGGAACTGCACCCGAGGAACACACGCGATTTTAATTAAATCTAGGCCTCAATGGACGTCACAAAATGGATTACACTGAAAAACAAGATCCACGTTAGAAATAGTCCCTGTTGTGACTGTCCAGGGGGAACCGGGAAAAATGAATGATCTGCCCGGAAAATTAATTGAAAGTATAATTTATTCATTGACGTACTGATTAAATAACACAAATGCAGAACTGAGACGAAGACGCACGCGTCTGGTTGGCTCTGATAGTGGAAGACCCGCAGGTCCATTCTCCCTCGCCCCGCCCAACTCACCCCATAGCCCCGCCCCACTCAGCCCATAGCCCCGCCCCACTCAGCCCATAGTACCTCCCACCCAACCCTTAATCCCGCCCCCACCACGCCCATAGTCCCGCCCCCACCCAGCCTATAGTCCCGCCCAACTCAGCCCATAGTCCCGCCCAACTCAGCCCATAGTCCCGCCCAACTCAGCCCATAGCCCCGCGGCCCGCCCCACTCAGCCCATAGTACCTCCCACCCAGCCCTTAATCCTTCCCCCACCACGCCCATAGTCCCGCCCCACCCAGCCCTCAGTCCCGCCCACACCCAGCCCATAGTCCCGCCCAACTCAGCCCATAGTCCCACCCCACCCAGCCCTCAGTCCCGCCCCCACCCAGCCCATAGTCCCGCCCCCACCCAGCCCTTAGTCCGGCCCCCACTCAGCCCATAGCCCCGCCCCACTCAGTCCATAGTACCTCCCACCCAGCCCATAGTCCCGCCCCCACCCAGCCCTTAGTCCGGCCCCCACTCAGCCCATAGCCCCGCCCCACTCAGTCCATAGTACCTCCCACCCAGCCCATAGTCCCGCCCCCACCCAGCCCTTAGTCCCGCCCCCACTCAGCCCATAGCCCCGCGGCCCCCGCCCCACTCAGTCCATAGTACCTCCCACCCAGCCCATAGTCCCGCCCCACCCAGTCTTACGATGATCATGGAGAGGAAGGCGAACCCCATGAGGATGCTCTCCACCTGGATGAGCATCATGGACCGAGGCAGAGTGATGAGCACGGTGCTGTTGAAGCCCGGGATCAGGCCTCTGATTTCCGCTCCTAGGGTGCACACACAGAACCGGCACACACACACACACCACATGACAACCCCTCCATGATGCACTTGACAAAGGCACGCCTCGGCCAGGGAGGGTGGAGGTTTCCGGATGCTACTCTTCTCCACACTGTCTGGTGGTTGTTTGCTTTTTGGTACTTACTCCAAATCAGAACTCACACTTTGACTGTCCTGTAATCAGACTCACTTCTAAGGCACTCTGGATAAAAGCGTCTGCTAAAATACTTGACAGAGAGGGACAATGATAATAAAATCACATCCTTGGCTGTAACATCCCGCCATGCTAAAGGAATGCTATGGAGACCTCCTCTAGACTGTCGATGTGAACTGTGAACTGCCCAGAATCTTCAGATTTGCTCTATTTGTCTGTAATAAGGTGTATAAATCTCCTCACCCAACGAGCACATTTCCCACATAACTGCCTTGAACTTAAAAAAACAATTAATTTCTCAAACATTGATACTTCTGGGCAGCTGGATCTCAAAGTCTCTTATCAATCAATATCAACTGGTCAGAGTATATATATTATAATAATATACATTTACATAATATGTAAATATAGTCATGATGAATGAATGAAATGATTACAAAATATGCATACAAATGTAGGATATAAGTCATATGTGTGACATAGCTATTGGTCTATTGTACATTTGGACGGTCTATTATGACGATCAACATCTTTAGGATTATTCGACTATGAGAAGAATGTATTGGGCAAAACATGTGATAATTGGCAAAACTGAGTAAATATCTCTTTTTAATGTTTTCAAATTGTTTTGTCCAAAGCCACCAATGTAGCGAGCACATTTGGATTGAGATCAATTATGCGAAGGCAGTGCATGATTTTGCCACTGAAATGCCATGTCAAATGACTTTCACACAGCAACAAGCAGACAACTGCAAACTGTGGCATTCCTGTATTCACAGTGAAAACAAGTCAAACCATAAAGAGGAACAGGCCTCAAGGAGTTTAATTTTAATACAAAACGAGAAGTGAAATGCCTTTGCAGGCCAGGTGTCGGTCCCATGTCTCTTCGTACTCTGCGTCAGTTCATAAAAAAGCTTGTCTGTGTCTGTAAACCTGCCCGGCCTTTCAATTTGCAATGCGTTTTTCTTGTGAATCAGACCGTGAAATGTCTAGAGAAGTCGTTAAAAAATGGATGTCTGGCGAATGATTGGATGTCTTCAAAAAAAAAAAGTAAGAAAACCCAGAGGTGTTTTGTCCATAATGAACGGTAAACTAGCAGACTTTGGCGGCGGTGGCTGCATACTTCCTGTTGTGATTAGTGTTGAGTGCTGCATGTGGCCGTGAGATGGTCACCTAGTAGGGACCCTAATGCCGCGTTTCCACTGCAGGGTGCGGAACGGATCGGATCGCAAAGGGGCGGTAGGGAGGGGGGCAGTATAGCCCAGCTCAGTTCCGAGGTCGCGTTTCCACTGCCGACAGTACCCTTGGTGGTAGGCCGGATGTCAATCGCCGCGGCAGCTACGTAAACATCGTAAACAACGTCTTCCTCCGCAAGAATGCAGACGAACGTCTCCACCTCCTTGTTCGCCCAAGCAAGCTTTTTACGCGACATGTTAATTGTAAAGAATAATACCTCGAGGCTACTGTTTGTTTGTTTTTATCCCCGCGTCACCCGGAAGTGACGATTCTGTCGACCAATCAACGGAGGGGGGGTGTAGCTAGAATTTCACGGGACCCTTTCAGGCGTCTGGTCTCGTTTTGGGTACCGCAACGGAGGAGTCCCTAGAATGGGGTCGGAACGGGTACGGCAAAGTCCGGGTCACGCCCACTTTTGGCGGTGGAAACGCGATCCGACCCGCACCTTTGCGATCCGATCCGTTCCGCACCCTGCAGTGGAAATGCGCCATAATTCACCCCCAGGGCTTTGTTTGACGACGAGTCCTTTAACAAAGCCCATCTTTGCGGCATGCGAGGTGAGGTGTCCCTGAGCAAGACACCTGACCCTCACTGCCTACGACGACCTGGCTGTCACCTTGCATGGCTGACACCGCCGTCGGTGTGTGAATGTGTGCATGAATGGGTGAATGTTTATTCACCCATTATGTACATATTATGAAGCGCTTTGAGTGGCCGCTGGTTAGAAAAGCACCATACAAATGCAGTCCATTTACCATTTTAAATCCATGACATCGCCCAGATGTGTGCACCCAGATGAGCTGCAGTGTGTGACTAGACTACCTGCTGGTTTAATCATCTTCCCCTTCGCAGATAGTAGAAGAGGTGTGTGTGAGTATTTACCACAGTGCTTGACATTGTAGAGGGTGTGATTGTAGTTCTGGAGAGAATCGTGGAGAAAGAGTCTCAGGGGGAACTCTGCAAACACCAAGCTCAGCTGATGGGGAACAGAAAGCAGAGTAGGTGATTTTTTGCACAGTGCCACCTCAGTTTTTTTTCTCGACACAGGGTTGCAGTGAGCATTCCTTCATATGTTTTCTATTTGTGTTTCGTGTTAATTCGTGCTAGCTAAATAAAACCCACTTGGAGCATAAGCATTACTCTTTTCTACAGTTTCCCCCTGTTCATGGCCTCATTGTGTATAAAGGGGGGAACTATAAATGGCATTACTGCATTATTTACCTTTTTGCATATGCGGTGGTCCACAAAAGGTCTTGATGACCATTAAGTGGCACGCCTTAAATCAAAGACTGGGAACCCCAGGTCTCAGCATCAGCTACTCCCTGCCAAAATGTGCTGGTTTCA
>NC_082384.1:24367341-24384841 GCF_031168955.1 Gadus macrocephalus | reverse complement strand
TATTCCATTCCATTACAACCCAACAAGTTTAAATAGACCTAAGCCCATGCAGATGGAGACATAATAAAGAGGTCAGACCAGTGTTGTGTGTGTGTGTGTGTGTGTGTGTGTGTGTGTGTGTGTGTGTGTGTGTGTGTGTGTGTGTGTGTGTGTGTGTGTGTGTGTGTGTGTGTGAAACCTTCACTTTACCTGGCCGTTGATGGTGCCCTCCTTGGCTTCGTTCATGCCGCCGTAGTTGGGCAGGACCGGGGGGACCCCGTCCTCCTGGATCAGGTTTTCTGTGTCGGATGCCTCCATCTGGTGGCAGACATTATTAACTCGTGACTTAAGCGATATAAATAAATCCCTACAGTGTTAGGCATCAAATGCATCGAAAAACAACATGGATCAGTGGAAAGTGTTTAGGAAAAACTTTACGAACTATCCAAGGGTTTTTGCTTAAAAATAATAGGCGTAAATAAATAAATACGAATGCCTTTCTGTGAGCAGCATGCCTATGACACATTAACCCCGGTTACCAAGGCTGTAAATTGTCATTCCTATTAATGATTTGAACTGTAATCCCACTTTATAGCAACAATATAATACCGGCTGACATAATATAAACGTTAGAGTTATACACTATAAAGTTATAACGTTATGAAAAATGATGACAGGAACTTACCATGTTTTAGTGGTTAGAGTTGAGACAGCTTTACCAAGAAGACAACATTAATAGCATTAAATACAGTGCATGTCTATGAGATGAACCCCGTCTGTCTGCAGTTCCCCTTTTCAAATGTCAGGTTAAAGCTTAAATACAACTAGTGAGGGAAACGAAACTAAAGAGCAGGCTTCACTTCCCCCCTGTTCTTAAAGGTACAGAGACAACATTTTGTAGGTTGATCCAATTATTTCATTGATTTAATAAAATCCACCATTCTTTTACTTGATATTTATTATCGTGATCTATGCCGATACTTATTTTTTTACTAATCTTTAATTACTTACATCTTGTATAGTTGCTTCTACGTAGCTTTTGAGGAACCAAGCCGAATAACATAACCGAATATAACTAACCTAATACCCTTGTTTTGTACAATAAGATGTAATAAAACATAAAAGTAATTCTGATTCCTACTTTAACCTATATAGGCCTGTTGAATATCAGTACCTGGGACAGAAATGAGCACACATGAATGTAGATCCTACATGAATATTGATAAGATATTTCACCACGGAAATCACAGCCCAAAAATGTGTGGTATTTTATTTTCACATTCGTTTGAGACAATGTGTAGATCAACAGAACATAACAAAAATACTTGCTGCTCAACAGATAAAAACTTCACACGTCTTTAACTCAACAAATCAATGCAATATCATACTGTAAATGTAAATAACCTCCACAATGGTCCAGTGATGCAGGACAGATTTCTACCAAGCAGTCTGGACAGAAGTATGGTGAGCTATTTACATGAGCAATGTATTCATCCTGGTTTTGAGAACATAATTAACTACAGACAACTCCATATAAGCGATGTAAACCGTCTGCATCAATGGGGTATGGTGCAACATTTACATCCAACGGGTAGAAAACAAAAACACGACATGACTCAGGTATAAAAATGAATGGACTGCAACCATGAGAATTTTCATATACGCTTTTTTTTGTACATTTCCATACAACTCACAGATACTTTTTAATTTCACATGAAAAGCTGGAATAAAAATAAGTAGTATACAGGGTATAGTGTCAGTTGAACAGAAACTTAAATAATGATGAATGCGCTGTAACCCAATCCGCTGTTACCTTCGGGATGATACCACAATCGCTCAACACACAGGGACCCACACCAACTTCCAACCCGCTCTCACACACACATTCAAACACACGTGCGCACACTCACACACCGATCCGTCAGTCTAGTCACTTCCGATGGCTGCTTTCCTCATGACTTCCTCGTCCTGCACCGAGAGCTCTGTCAGCTTTCGCCCCAGCTTCTCGTGGAGGTCCAGGTACTTCGCCACGCAGCGGTCAAGGCACACGGCTTCCCCCTTGCTCAGCTCGGCCTCCTTGTAATGGGGGGGTACACACTTCCGATGGCAGGCGTTGGTCATCCTGGACGGGGGGGGGGACAGTGAACATTTACATGAAAATTATCTGATTTTATCAAAAAACGACTGACAAACATTAATTTACACACCGACGGCGGAGTCGACCACGCAGATAGGAGGAGCGGGGATTGAACTAGCGACCTTCCGGTTACCAGTCAACCCGCTCTACGTCCTGGGATGCTACCGCCCCAGTGAGGTAAATGGCAGTGAGGTAGAAACCTCACTTGTGCACACACAGAAAATGTAAACAGTGCTGAATTAAGCGCCATTCAAACAGACACCATTTTGTGTTAACCCTTTCATGTCTGTGATCGCATTCATGAAAAGAAAAGGGAAGCAGGTCTAATTATAAGCATAAAGCTACCAATCCCATCCACATAAACAAATGAACAATGTCCCACTCTGTCTTACTACGAGGAAAGGACTAGCCTAAAATGTATTACAATAGTGAATGCTCCTTACTTCCATACTACAGTAGAGATTATCACTGTCATGATATGCTTGATTCCTTGTCAGTGTTCACTGTACGTCATTATCAATATTTTCATTATCTTAACAGAAATGGGAAGAGAATAAAAAGGATTGCGTCACACAAAAGACTGAATTGTGCAACGCAACACAATGAAGAAGCGTATGTGACATTATAAAATAAGCAGTCTTTAGAATAATAAAATTAAGGAGTCTTTAACAAGCATGTACTGTTTTACACATCTCCTTTTGAAAAGGTTTAAACATATATTTCACACGAATCCCAGAGGGCTACGAGACAATATCTGCATTCACTCAGTGCATTATGACTGACATGTCTCCTCCTATCCAATCCCCCTTCACTATGAATTCATTTTGTATAGCCCCCAAACACAGGTAGTCAAAGGGCTTGACAGGCCATATATTTACGACACCCCCTTGACCCTAGTCCCCCAGAGGGCAAGACAAAACTCCCCTAATTAATAAGGAAGAAACCTTGAGATGGAACGCGGAGTTGGGGATCCCTCCTACAGCGATGATCAGGATTGTAATGGGTGACATTGACATACATACATGCAAAACATATCAAATCGGTGATGGGGTTCTGGCCGGCATTGACATGTCACCTATCCAATCTCCCTTTACTACGTTTTATGAAGGCAGCTGCAGCCATGTCAAATGCAATGTATTTTCATTTCATTCAGCACCAACGCATTTGGTCTTGTAACTACCAGCCTTAGCTATGTTAGTAACCTTGTCCCAGAGCCTCACCGGTTGTACATGTCAGCCATCATCTCCACTTCAAGCTCCGCCGCCAGCTGCTGTGCCTTCATCGGGTCCATGTCTGCGCTTTAATTTCCTTTTCGCCTTATGCAGATGTTTAAAATTAGTATGCTCAAAAGCAAGAGAAGCGTGAAATGCTTATTGAGTAACCTTCAAACGTTAATAGAAAACACGTGCAGTTTCCAGCCGGCCAACTGAGTAGCAGACTCACTTCCGGTGTCAATAAAGTTACGTTCAAACTCACCCGGCACGAAACAAAACCTGATGACGTTACACAATGTTACACAAAAATCACACAAAGCTTTGTATTTTAAAATAAATATATTATAATATTTATAAATCCAGTACAATAACAAAAATGTTGACGCTTGGCCATCACATTTGGCAGTATAATTTGTTTTAGCCTTTACCTCAAATTCTTGAATAATTATAATCATTAAGTATTAAACCATTTTATGCGAAGAAAACCACATTGCTGCAACTTATATATATACGCGTTTTCTATGGATATGCGACTAATACGTGTCCCAAATATAAAACATCCCAACATCTGCATGTAAAGAATCAAAAATATGTACTGAAATTCAAAGGCAAATAACAACACTTTGAATAAACCATACAAGTATTCCGTCAATGAACTAAATTAACATAATGTAGTCAAAATCACACAACAATAGAGATTGATTACCCTGAGTGGAGTACATAAATTAATAAAAAAAAAAGGTATGCCTCCGTATAGCCAACATTGATATATATTCCAAACAGCTACTATCTAAATTCCCATCACATCAATCTCTTTCAGCTCTTCCTCGTCCTCATCCTGTGATGAGTCTACGATAACGCTTCCTCCAAATTCCATCGTCCCTCGGCCTTTGTCTGGGGAACACAGCAGAATATCCACCTCCATATCCTCCTCATCTTCCTCATCTTCCTGGGAATGTCTCGATCCCTCGATGTCTCGACTACTTCTGTTTTGAGGCTCAGATGTGAGAGGGCAGTAAGTTGTAGGCGCGTTGCTTTGCTGAGATGGGCGGACCCAACAAGGGGTGGAGTCCTCTACAGGGGCTTGTGGCGTCTCTGTGCTATTGGCCGAATCCGATGCTAGAGATAAGAGGTCAAAATGAGAAGCAGCATCAAAGAAGCTAGACCTCATAGTGGTTTCTTAAAGTCGCGATATACCGCATTTCAGCTAGCACCTAGCTTAAAATAACCTTGACATAGATACCAGTAGTCAAAGTTGATCGTTGTTTCAATGTTATCCGTATAATCTTTTCCTACGACGACAAATAAGAAATGCTGGCTGCACAGCCCTACACTAACACTACCACCACTTTATTAAAACAGCAATCTAGTTTCAAATGTAGCTGATTTCTATGTTTGAATAAGCATAAATTCAACAGAAACGGAATGAGAAGAAAAGGTGGACACAATCAAATAGTAAAGATTAGTAAAATAGTTATCTAAAGCAAATGCCTACCAGCCATTAAATCAATGCTTCTTTTTTAAGGGCAGATGGTAACTTTAGGAACTGTAAAAATCGACAATCTGCCACTAATGTATCTTACCTTCATCAGGCCTCTCCACCAAACGCTCCTCGCCATCAAGCAACGCCTCACCCATCTCCTCTATCTCCACCTCCCTCATCTCCTCTTCTCCTCTATGACTGTGAAACCCGATGTCCTTGCTAGAAAGGTCATCTGCTTCAACCCGACGTTCATTGTCAGACTTTTTGAGTCCCATTACAGGTTCAACTGTAGGTCTTGGCTGTATTGTTTCTGGTTTTCCGCTAGTTTTCGATGCAGCAGAATGGCCTGGATTCTTGGCAATGCATTGATCACCTACTTTGCTTTCTATTGATGAAGATTGGCAGACTATTGGGGAAGCTTTTACAACAACGTCAACTCTGTTGTAATCCTTTCCCTTTTTATCCTCAGCTTCCAGAGGTACCTGGTTACCTTTTTGACCTTGATGATTCCCTTGTTTATCCTGCGAAACTGTGACGTCCACTTTCGACTTCGGACTTTCAGTCGTGATGACCCGATTCTGGTTTTGATCAAATTTAACATAATTTACGTTTTTTGTAGGAGATATATCTGAAGAAGTTGATTCACATCTGTCCGTGTTTTCACAAGCCTTTCCATCAGAATGTACATTTTCCTCCACTTCACTGGATATCACTTTAGTTTTGGTATTTGAACCCCTGATCGTGATTTGTCTGAACTTAATGAGTTGTTTAAACTGTTTCAGAGAAACCGTCCGTTTAGCTTCTTTTGGTTTAACTGCAGGATTCACCCTTGATACAGGATTTACGGTTATCTTAGCCTCTTCAGTCTGAGTATTCTCTGAACCTGCCCTGTGCTCGTTTGGCTCAGACTCACTCGGATCATGCGGCTGGGCGCATAGCTGTTCATCAGCCACCCTAGGAGGCTCTGGGGCTGAAACAGGGTCTGAACTCGGCACATCATAATGGACCTCATCGTTCGAAATCTGAACATTACGGACATCATTCCTGCCTTTCCTACTTGGCTTTCCTTTGTTTTGTCCACATTTTTCATCGTTCGAAATCTGAACATCCTGGACGATCTCCTTGCATTTCCTTCTTAGTTTTCTTTCGTTTTGTCCACAACATTGTTCTCCGATCTCGGCCTGCGCATTCGTTTTCCTGTCGCTTTCTAAAATCTTGTCAATGGACGGGTTGGCATTGTGAGGGACAGGCATTATTTTCCGAGGTCTCCCTACCTTCCTTTTGATCACTGGGACAGTCTCCACAATCTCATCTGCCTTATCTTTGGTTGTAGAAGCACTTCTGGCACGTGGAATGCTTCTTTTCCTAGTCTCGGTTATGGTTTTGTCAGCCTTCAATTTCTCAGAGCCTTTGTCGGCACCTGTGGTGTCGAGCACCTTCTGTGGCTCTTTAAAAACAGGAGGTTCTTGCTTCAGTATCCTTCTCTTGCTCAAGACATTGTTGCCGGACAAATTCACTGAGCACACATTCAAAAAGATTTTACTAAACTCTCCAGACCCATGTCTGGTTACTTTGTACCCCGAGGTACGATCAGATGCGTCATCTGTGTGTGCTTCGCATATCCTTTTTCTCTTCGACGTCACTGGTTTGTCCCTTGTCACTTTTGCAGCCTCAACACAGAGCTTTTTAACAGGGGGCTTCCTTTTTTCCTGCTTCACTTCAGTTGACTGACGTAATGACGGCAAAAGCTCCAGGTCCTCCAAGGACTCCAGCCTTGACGGATCATCAGGTTCAGAAGGTTTAGTTTCCTGCTTGGAACCCAAGCTCAGAGGAAACTGCAGTACATGTTGTGTGCTTGATATCCAGGTTAATTCCTTAGAGGGTGGCTGGTCAGTCTGCTGACTGTCAGAGTTAACAGTATCAGGCGCGATTGATGCCACATTTAGTGTGTGAAGGTCTTTGTAATCCAGCGGCTCGGAGAGGAGAGCGCTCTGGTCAGTCGTATCTCCCTGCCCCCTGTGATTGAGCGAATGGCACTGGGCAAAACTTTCGTCAGGCAAACTGTCTTTGCTTGCAGGCTGTTCCTCAGCCAGAGAGGACTGTGCCTGAGCAATCTGGTTGGACTGGCGTTCCGTTTGGGGCCAGGTTTCTGCACAGTGCACAGACGAGGTTGATGCCGCAGCGGGAACCAAATAGGAACTGCTTCTGCTGTGCAGGACTGGGAAATGAAAAATGTAACGACAATTGAATAAGGCACTGACAAATGAAGGAATAACATTTCTAACATTTCGCTGCGTAACTGTCCCTTACACATTCTGGATTACGGCCGAGGCACTGAGCAGTCAGCCCTCCAAAGAGTTTGGCTATATCATTAAACTCCTGGACCCGAGATTAGTCTCTTAATAATGATAATTTATGATATTTCCTTGCATAACAATATGCCATGAAGTGTGACACAAAACAACACGAGAAACGAACGAACATTCCCGAAACATAGATTACCTGCGTCTTCCGACGAGGCGTCTTCCCATAGCGTCTTGTACCACTGTGAGCCGACCTCACTTGCGTCTGTGTCCACCTCTCCCTGCCTCTCTTTCCACTCCAGCGCGGGTGGGGCGCTGGGGATGGCTGCGCCGTTCGACTTAAAGCTCGACCTGTTGCCGTCCTTCTCCAGGCCAGAGGAAGGCAGTATGTTCAGGCCCATCATGATATCCTCCAGGAGCTTCTCTATGTCCTGGTCTGATTCCTCCATGGAGCCCTGGGCCTGGGACAGCAAGGCCGTCATGGAGTCATTGTTACTTGGGGTGCAGCAGGGGCTCGAGGGCGACTGGAGGTCTGTGAAGACCTCGAAGCAGGGCGGTTGTACAGTGAGGGCCAGAGACATGCAGGGGCTCTGGTGTTGTTTAGTAACTGGACTTGGTTGGGATGTCGATGCGATGGATGGCCCTTTGGTCCCCTCTGCCTTTGATCGCAGGAGTTTGGCCCTATCCTAGAGAAAGTTTATTTGATTGAAAACCCAAGTGTAGGAGCCAAAGAGGAACTAATTGATAATAATAAAAAGTTAGTTAAAAACAATCCATAATTTGTAACGATAATTGTATTATTATTAACAAGGTCTATATTAGTCAAACATGCATAATTTAGTCACGTATAAATGAGGAAAACATGTCTATATTTTGTTTTACGTCACTGTTTGGTATTAACTAGGAATGGACGTAACTTTGGTTAGTTGGAGTCAGATGCTGTACGAAGCAACACTGTTTTTTGGTTGTATGATCATTTTGTGTTTTCTAATTAAAAATAAAGTTATCTTGTCTCGTCGCTCGCGTTACGAATGCTGTGTGAGACTTAGTCCAACAAGCGGTACACATACGGGAAAGAGGAATTAAACTAGGAAGAATTAGGAAGTGCCACGACACCAAGGGAACCAAAAAGAGCAGCTATATATACAAGCAGCATCGGACGGGGTCATCAAGCCATCAGAACTTTCGCTTTTGAAACAAAATTCTTCAAATGTGAGTTTAAGTTTCATAATTGTACAAAATAAAAACCAGCTTCGTGTACCTTCTCAAGGGCAGCGAGAAACAACTTGGAAACAAAAGTCTTTCAAAAACGGGCAGCAGATTTACAAATCAAGTGCGAGTTTAAAGGGGACCTATTATGCTTTTTCGACTTTTATGACCTATAAACGTTGTTATAATGATTGATAGTCATGTTTAACGATACACAAAAAACAATGTAGATTTTCGGGAAACTCTTCCTCTCATCTGGGCGCTTTCAGCATTCTCTGTCAACACTCGGTTTCGTCCTTCTCCGCCCCCTCGCCCCCTCCTGCCAACCCAACTCCGTTGTGATTGGTTACCTTCCTTGAAGCGCGCGCCGGCAGATTTGACCAGGCATATGGGGGCCCGGCAGTAGTGCCTCTACGTAGATGATTTCCCGGAAATGTGAACAAGTGAATCGCAAACGTTGTCCCGAGTGTTTAGCGCTCTGCACAGCCACCTCAGACTGTCAGCAAGGAATACGTTGAAATGCATGTACGTCATTATTTGACACTTTAGTATGGTTAAACATGGCTATCAATCATTATAACAACGTTTATAGGTCATAAAAGTCGAAAAAGCATAATAGGTCATAATAAGTTGCAGACTTGTACAAAATAAAAGCGCGTTACGTACCTTCTTAAGGGCAGTGACCATCACCTGACTTCTCCCCAGGGTTCGCCTCTGGCCCATGTCCCGCATGTTTACCACTTCCCACGCGGCTCCTTGCTCAACCCTCCTCAGTTTGACCTGGACGGAGGCAAGGATGGATGAACTATCAGCTCTTTGATTGTAAAGTACCCCACACATGAATTAACACATCTAGTAGTAAAATATCAGCTTCTTCAAAAAGAGAAATGGAATGATATTCAGCAACGCTGCTGTGCGTAACATATCGTTAACATTTCGTTAGCCTGATAGCATAATTGCCAAAGTCCTATGTTAAGGTTCATCTTGTATTCAGCGTCCAATAGAGTACTTAGGCAGATAGTGATTATGGAATGTAAAAAGCACTCTGATTGGCTTAGGAGACAGCCAATGAGGCACAGTGAATCAGCAGCATTAGGAGAGCAGAGTTAGGATAGACATCACAACACGACCAAAATAGAATGTTGGCAATTGTGCCTTGAGGCCAAAACGGCGAAGGCAGAGGGGTGGGGCTGATTTGGCCTAAAAATAAAATCTCAGATATTTCCAAACCAAACCCGATTATTGATTTTTAATAGATAGATTAACAAAAGCAACATTTGGTTGCCACATACTTTTCTCAAACTCTAAAACACACACTTTTATTTATTTTTTTCAATAATCGATTTTCGAAAAAAAAGATTTTCGACCATAAAAAAACGATTCATCGCCCAGCGCTACGGTGGCATATCCTTCAACACAAAGAAAAGCAATTACCTTGATGGCAATCTCCCTGGTCAGAGCCGACGACCTCCTCGGGCTCCAGCACCCTCCGCCGATCCTCTCTCTCCGTTTCCTAATCTCCTTTCCTTTCGTTTGAGTCGACTGTCCTCCTGACGGCGCCTTCTTCCCCGCTTCTTCCGCTGCCGTTTCCCTGCTTCCCAACTTCCAACGGTTCCTCTTCAGAGACCCCGGTTTGGGCCGGTTGCAGTGGGACACCTCGCTGCTCACCCTGGAGTTTCTGGGGGGTTTAGTGGTGGTGGTGCTAGCGGTGGTCTTGGTTACCTCCTGTGATGACCCTGTCTCATCCGACAGGGCTGTGGGGGAACCGGGGCCGAGCTCCCCATGGAGAGAGGCGTCGTCCCGGGACAACCAAGGGGGCCACACATCGCGTGGAGCTCCGACCGTCTGTGACGCTGCGTCAACAGAACCCGTCCCCTCAATTTGAGTCTCTGCGTCCCTTCTGCACCTCGTTCCCACCTGCACCTCAGCATCGCACGTGACACGTTTCTTCCCGTCTTTCCGTTCTTCGGCAAGCTGCAAGGCTTCCCCACCGATGGCCTGCCCCGCCCCGGCCCCCCCGCCCCCCCCACTCAAATCTCCCGGTCCCTCCAGGAGGCGGTCGAATACCAGCTTGTTGGCAGCCGCCAGCACATCGTCCTGGTCTGTGGACTCGTTCACCTCCAGCTGACCGGAGTACAACAGGCCCACCAGCTTCAGGAGGGTCTCGGCGTTGACCGCCTGGAGCTTGAGTTTACGCTGCTGGCCGGCGGGGGGATGAGGAGAAGCAGAGAGTTTGAGGGACAGGCAAGGACTGAGGGCGGCCAGGAGGCAGCCATGAGCTGGGATGGAGACACCTTAGTGAGCGTAAGGAAAAGGAGAGACAAATCCAGTGATGATGTTAGATACTTTGCAATCATAGATGAATTGATAAACACTCTGATAACACATATATCTTCTTTATGGCATTTTGGACATAATTCTAACCCTCTGAACGATAAGCAACACAAATTTGGTCCTACTTTTTAGTCAAATGACTCAATACTCACTTGTCCAGAGTTCATAGGCTCTGCATAGCCACCCCCTGCCGTCCCTTCTACGCACCTATTGTACGCTGTACGTTCTGGCACTTAATGTACACACCTATTGTACGCTGTACGTTCTGCCACTTAATGTACACACCTATTGTACGTTGTACATCCTGGCACTTAATGTACACACTTAGACGTTGTACGTCCTGGCACTTAATGTACGCACTTATTGTAAGTTGTACGTCCTTGCACTTAAAATCAGTACTTAGAATTGTGTAGCATCTTATCCTAGCTACCTTTGTGGTATACGGCGAATGGGTTAACATAACAATTATTGGTTCTTGGCACTTGGTTCTTGGCACACATCCTTACTGTGCCGACATCAATGCATTATTATTCTCTTTCTTCTGCCAAATGTACTTGCATGTCACTTTGGATATAAGCATCTGCTAAATGCCCTACATGTAAATGAAACCCACTTTGTACCTTCAGTTTGTAAAAGGGTGTCACAGAAAAGCTTGTTGTGCTGCTGTCTCTGCAGTTCGAGCAGCAACCGACTCTGAAAGCCTGGTAGCCGGTAACACCTCATCACACCGGTACTACAAAACAGGAATCGATCAGAAAAATGCAAGACCATCACAGATGCAATCCAATTCTATTTTTTTTTTTTCAATTAAATGGGTCTTCATTAATTGCTCCTCAGGTGATGAACAACGTTAGATTGTTTCTGTGAGGAACATGTACATATAATGTGGATGGGACCGTTGTCATAGGTTATATTCACGTTTCAACCACTTTATTATAGAATGTATTAGGGATGGGTCAGAATATTCAATTATTCGTTCCCGAGGGTCAAAGTCGATTTTTAACATTTGGACCAATCCCAGTCAAATAAACAAGAATTAACGGACGGAACTAAAGTTGGACAGGTGTCCAAGAGCATTATCCCGCTTATTACCACGGTCACTTGCCATAGAAAATAAATTAAGACTATTCATTTTGGAGGGATTTATATTTTATCAACACGGCGGTACAACTTGTGCGCGCAGAATTAGCGCCATAAGAACATTTGTTTGACCGGTTGCCATGATTATCGTGTGGTTCATTTGAATTTGTTTGCCGATGATCCATGGCTGCCTTTGTGAATGTCGGCACACATCGAATAATCGGTTATTCGTTCATACCACTCACCGATTATTCGACCTCGACCATGAAAAATTGGAGTTATTTACATCCCTAGAATGTATATAGAAAAGTTAGGAATTGCATGTAGTAGACAAAGAAGCGTATGGAGAGCATGAACTTTACATGACCTTGGTAGTTACTCCCACTGGATGGGTCAACTACTTCAGTCGTACGTACACACACACACATCTTCATTAGTTTCAACATTAAGACTTTGAATTTGATGAAGTTAAATGTGCATAAAGTGGAGATAAACACAAGAGTCGACATTAACACTGAAGCACTACAGCATGCTAATGACTTCAATTACCGAAGCTCTAATTAGCAGCTGAATTAACACAGTTAGCACGTGGACGATTCAAAACTTAAACTTACCGTGGTTTTCTCTTGCCAGTACTAAATTTGGTAACTGTGTATTTGCAAACGCAAACAATACACCCATAGCACATATGAGACGTGCAATGCGTCAGCGACACCCGGGATGACAGAGGTAGGGCCTGAAAGCATGCATAGGAGCGTGTACCCTGGAGCAACTGATTGAGATTGACTCCTAAACAAAAAAATAAGAGGTGCAGTGCGTAAGATTTGTCTGCCTCTAGCGGCGAGTTTCCAGACTCTACACCCCCCCCCCTTCATTTCATGGGATCATCCACCAATTCAAACATATAAAGATATTCTATTTTTTTTTTACTAAGTAGTTCTGCTAGATGCCACTTAATTCCACACCTTTACATATGTGATCAAAAATGAAGTGCCGACAAAAACCTCAGAAAAATCATCCTTTATTTATATATAAAAATGTATTTAGAGTTACATATTTCAATTTGAATGTAAAATGTGCAACTTTAAAGGCCATGGTAAAGAAATTAAGGTTTATTTCAGAATCAGCTTGTGATTAGTGTTACAGTAATCGATGAATGAGAAAAGATGAATATTTATATATATTTAAGGGTTTGTTGTATTTAATTAAAATATATAAACTACAAATGCATTTTATCAAACATAAAAACGGATTGCATATGCATTCACCCAAAGCACCCAACAAAATTAAACCAAAATCAAAGTATAAAAACAATAGATAAAACAAAATTTGCAAATATTCTCTTGTATAGTATGTAGTGTTTGAATGTGCTTTATTCTAAATCCTCTTATATGCAGAATAATCAAAATAATGGTGAACGCCTACTTTTGTTGAAATAAAGTCTAATTAATGTTAATTCCCCCTCCCTGCAGGTCACCCATACTGTCATCTGCAGTTGAAGTACAATCTTAGTTCACCCTTAAAACACCAGGGGGACAATTTTGTGTGTAGAAAAGGGATTACTCTGTAGTGTTTAATTGGCATAATGAAAATAAAACGAAGAAAAAAAAATACATTATACCCCCTAGTGCTTTTTGTTTAGTTAAATTGTCCACTCAATATCTACATCTCAACACTAAGATTATGCGTTCTTCTCTAGAGAACAGGCACGGCACTAAAGAAACGCAGGCTGGCCCACGTTATGTGTAACGCGTCCTTTCCCACGTACTGCTTAAGGTGTGGTCTACCACAAGCCAAGATCCAGGAATCAAACTTGCCCTCTGGGGCAAAGGGTTCCACTGAACTCAAGCAATGTGTAATTCTATTCTCTTTTAATTTTTTTGAAGTCTATGACATTGAAAAACAGCCTTTAACAAACAGACTTGTACATTCCAATACCACGTGGAATATAGAACGGAGTTCCACACTCTCTTCCAACGAAGCAGAACATACTGATTGGTTACCCATCGACCCCTTTCGTGAACCAGGGAGGTATATCCAGTTAGCCCACGCAGACATTATGTTAAGCGTCAGTCTCGTATTTACACATTCATAATATAGATCTGCAGATAAAAAATAAATGCACTCATTGAACAATCAAATTCATTTCAACACCTCCCAAGAATCAGAAGAACAGTTCTTATGCGATATAAAATCATTAGAAATCTATCACATAGGGCAGACTTCACAAGCTAATCTAATAAGGCAGAGAATTGTGTGTCTGGCCTATGCAATCTGGTAAATTTATTTACCAGATTACCAGCACCCAGATTCCAATCTGGGCGCTGTTCCGAAGCTCCCAATATTAACAACTCTACCCCTTTGGTCTTTCATTGACAATAACATTTAGAAAATGCAGAATTCACACCCAATTCACGTTTTTCTCCCCCACAGGCATAATGAAGAGTGAGATGTCTTTCAGTGTAACTGCAACTTAAGAGTGTGGGTGTGGAGAGAAAGTCCTGTGGATATAATAGTGTAAAAACAATCGCAGCAGAAGCAGTTTTGTTTGGCAATATGTTGTTAACTGTAGTACTATGCGAAGCAAAAAGTTAAAACAACCACTGTCAAAGAAGAAGTCGAAGCATCACAGATATCTCAATACGCACACATCGGAATCGGGGGGGTAGAAATCGGTTTCACAAATCAACCTTAACAACACCAAAACTCACCACAAGCGTTTGTTATTTTTTAAAGTAATTTCTAACACCTATTTTTCAAAGTTTGCCTCGGTGCCGTTCCAAAATAGTTCCCTTTTGATGAATTTGGCAAAATGTAGTGTATGCTTGGTCGTCCTGAACTCCATAAAGCCTAGACTTCCTAAGCGTCGCTCTTGGTAGTGGGGGTGTGGATTTGCGGTCAGGTTGGGGGTAAGGTTGGGGGGGGGGGGGGGGGAGAGGAAGTTGAAGTGGTCATAATGTCATAAAGTCCACAGGGGGAAGAGTAGAGTCGCCAGCGGTCTTGAGGCCGAGCTCAATCAGTGGTTTACGTCGTCAGTCTTTCAGGTTCGACGGAGGAATGTAAACTGGGAGGATGAGGGTAGGAGGGAGACAGTGGGAGAGATGGTGCCCGGAACGGGGGTGAAGTTAAGAGGGACACCGAGAGAGACTGGTTTAGGGAGTGGTGTTCAGGTGGTGGTCTGTAGTGGTCGTGGTCGTGGTCGTGGTGATAGTAGTTGTAGTGGCTGTGGTCCCACGGTTGTTTTAGTTTAGCACGGGCAGTAAGTGGCAGGTGGCTGTCGTCTAGTGATGCACACGATCAGTTTTTCTGGAGGAAGACAAAGAAAAGATTCACGTTATTATTCAATCACGAGTTATGAAGTATTAATACAGAAATACAAAATGACTCGAATACAAACCATTTGTCTTCCAATTAACATCAAATCATAACAAGTACATTTTACAACAAGATGAAAGCTATGCGCTGAAAAGGTAGCAGGTGACAAATACAACGCACACACACACACACACACACACACACACACACACACACACACACACACACACACACACACACACACACACACACACACACACACACACACACACACACACACACACACACACACACACACACACACACACACTACTGGTTAAAGCCATGCGGCCTGTTGAGTGACAGAACTGGTGGGGGCGGGACACATACCATGCGTTCACATGCAGTGTTACAGTGGGAGGAGCCTAACCATCATAAGAATCCAGAAGAGGCAAACTGGCCTGCCTCTCCCCATACATCCCTCCCTAAGAAGAGGTGTGCGAGCAAAAAGAGAGAGTTAGTCATTTAGCGAGCGAGCGGAAAGGACAGAGAGAGCCAGAGCGCGTAGAGTCACATCAGCCCCTTTCACACACGCCCCGCAACCCTGACACGGAAAACCTTCTGTTGTTGTGTGTTGCACGTGTGAAAGGGCAACTCCGGACAAAGCCTGGGCCTAATACCCTGGGCATTGTCCGGAGTTCGTACGGGAAAAATCGGCTTTAGGAGGACAGTCGCGCAAAAAACAACCATAGGTGGGACTCTTCAGACTCCGTGGTGGGTAGTTTCAGACTGGGGGTAGGGGGGTTGGGGCTGGGAAAGGAAGGGTGACAAGGGTGAGATTAGTTTGAGGTTACGTGAGGTGTATAGCCGGGTGATGCTGCTTTAGTCCAAAGGGGGACAGGGTGAGGTTGGGGAAATCTGTTCTTCAAACATGCCTGCTCATGCAGTCTGTGTGGAGATTTATTCCATTTACTATTGTGTCACATTTTACTCTGCGTGTGTGTCTGTGTGTATATATATATATTCAATAAACTACACATATTTTTGCTTATAGGCATTTGAAAAGTGAGCATGTTTACGCATGTGTGTTTGTTTGTGCATCTGTGTTTGTGTGTGTGTGTGTCTGTCTGCGTGCGTGTATATATTCAATAAACGATACATATTTGTGTTTACGTGTGTGTTTAACCGAGCGTCTGTATGTTTGCGGAGGTGTGTGTGTGTGTGTGTGTGTGTGTGTGTGTGTGTGTGTGTGTGTGTGTGTGTGTGTGTGTGTGTGTGTGTGTGTGTGTGTGTGTGTGTGTGTGTGTGTGTGTGTGTGTGTGTGTGTGTGTGTACCTGTGCAGATTTATCAGCAGGTCCGAGTGTGTCGTCCAGGGTATTCCTTCTCCCTCTTTGGTCAATTGTGGAGTAGGCGTCTAGATGGAGAGAGAAGGCTGGTGTTTTAACATGGGAAACCAAACCTGCGGTTCCAGACCCACCACTGACAGCTTGGAGGCTTCTCGGTGAGTCTTAATGGATGGGAATACATCTCTACACAATGTGTCCATGTTGGATTTATATCCATACAACTACATGTTTAATCCATCGTCAAACCTCTCCTTACACAATTTAAATATGGGGTTTTAAAGTCTGAAACATTACAGCATGTGCATTGGCTACTTGAAATAAGATTTATCTGCCTTCAACAGCCAATGGGTAGATTTGTCTGGCATTTTGCCACTCTGAGATTGCAAACATCAGTCCAATTACTAAAGCACGGCTAATGCACATTCCTCATTCAAGAGTGAGTGAGTGAGTGAGTGTGTGTATTCACCTGGTCCCAAGTCATTCATAGGAATCATGTCTCTCTCTGGGTCCCCTTTCGCTCCTAAATTGCAGAAGAATGTGTTAATATTACCCATCAAATAAATGAAAGGCCTTTTCTGAATCAATATCTCAGACAATTGGTCTGGCTCCCAATAAGAGAACAGATTTGAACCACAACATCGCTACGTCTATGCCTTCCAAACTGAAGACGACCATTACCGTAAAGAATCAGTGTAAGGCGCTGTAACCCCACAGGAAGAACATGGTCTAAAACATCCCCGTCACAGTCTGAGCTGGTCAAATGCTGTCCCCATCCCTGTTCTAAACGCTCTTCCATTTACATTTAACATTAAGGGCGTTTAGCAGAAGCTTTGTTCAAAAGCGACTTACAATAAGTACATCTGTCAGAAGAAGGTGAAACAATATGTCGCTGTCGGTACAGTAAGGATGTTCATGGAACCACGTGCCAAGCAGTAACGATCACTAGGTTAACCCACTCCCCGTGTACAACACAGATAGGATAAGATGTCCCCCGTGTCCTTCCCTCTTCTGGTCTGCCTTCATCACAGACCCCCAGACCCAGACCCCCCCCCCCCCCCAGACACAGACCCCCCCCCCCGGGCCGTACCTTTCTCTATGAGCGGCAACGTGCTGTCCTCGT
>NC_082384.1:24239841-24362341 GCF_031168955.1 Gadus macrocephalus | reverse complement strand
TGCGTGCGTGCGGGTCGTAGCAGAACGAGTACTATGTTAGTGTTGACTGGTCTACAGTGAAACAACGAGCAGGTTGGAGCAAGCAAAGCGCATGTCATAAAGAAGCAAGAGCTTACCTTTGGAAAACCACTCCTCTGTAGCCCCAGCCCCATAGAAAGAAGGAGAGAGAGAGAGAGGAACAGAGAGAGAGAGCGAGGTACAGAGAGTTAGGGAAGTAAAGGGGATGGAGAGGGAAGAGGAAGATGGCAGGAAAGGAGGAAGAGAGAGAGAGATGTTTTTAAGTGAGAGGAGAACAGCCATGACACCAGCCAACCCTCTCAATAGTTGCTCAATCATGGCGGGCACTTCTGAACCACACAGACAAAAGCAGCCAGGGGCATGCCAGGTATGGAGGCCAAGAACACCAAACCAGGTCTAAAGCACACACATGTGACTGCCGAAGGTCGGGCAGTAAAAGTCTTCTACAGTTGCTGGCTTAGACAGGTCTTGTTCAGCTATTGGGATTCATTTTGAGAGATTTGGCACAAAACAAAAAACGTTTATCCTTCGATAAGCCTGACAAAGAACTAAAAGTGAAACTGTCCCACAGTTATTTGGAAAAAGCATGGCGTCACTCTCTGAGCAAGAGTGTTGGGCAACAGAACCAGCCAGACAGCACCTGTCTTCTGCCGATGAAACATTGCCTTCAATCCTCAGTCTGAGCTAAATCAAATTACACCATCTGCTGCCATCCATAAAGATTAGAGGAGTTACAAAAAAAACTAAATGGAGAATTGGCAATTTTGTAGTCAAAATGGGCACCCAGTACTGGTTGCAATGTGCAGGGGGAAAAACAAAAGAAAACTCTGAACGATTCTAATGGTGACAAGAGACGTGTGGTTTAGCGATCCAGATCAATAGTCCGGGTGAAACGCAAACAAAAGGCCCAGCAGATGAGAGGATGCACATTCCCAGAGTCACCTAAATACTTCACATTCCATTGACCGCCCTGCGCGCTCTCTGTGTGTGTGTGTGTGTGTGTGTGTCTGTGTGTCTGTGTCTCTCTCTGTGTGTGTGTGTCTGTGTGTGTGTGTGTATAGATAAACGTGTATACACACCAACACAACCCGCTAGGCCCAACAAAGCACCATCATATTTCAAGCCATTGGGTTTTTTTTATTTCGTCGTAAAGCTCGACCGACGCTGCAGGTTTATACGACTTTATCACTCCTGGTGGCTTGTAATCATCTACACACTGGCCTATTTACTCTCTCACGTAGAGAGGGAGGAACACGCGGAGAGCGGAGAATGAGCGATGGCGGGCGAACGGACAGACCTTTGCCCTTGCGCGAGCTGAAGCAGCCCGCCTTCTGGGCACTGGGGGCTGGGCCCTGGTTGATGGGCAGGGCCTCTTGGTAGCGCTCGCAGCCCGGGATCTCCCGGTGCACGTGATAGGACAGGTTCCTCAGCAGACACACGCTGTTCTCTATCAACTGGGGACACACAGAGGGAGAGGGAGAGACAGAGATAGAGACAGAGAGAAACAGTGACAGCGAATGAGACAAAGAGAGAGACAGAGAGAGACAGAGACACAGAGAGAAACAGAGACGGAGAGAGAAACAGAGACATTGAAAAAGAGAGAGAGACAGAAACAGAGAGAGACAGAGAGAGAAACAGAAAGAGGCAGAGAGAGACAGAGACAGAGAGACAGAGAGAGAAACAGAGATGGAGAGAAACAGTGACATTGAATGAGACAAAGAGAGAGAGAGCGACAGAGAGAGAGAGAGAGAGAGAGAGAGAGAGAGACAGACAGACAGACAGACAGACAGACAGACAGACAGACAGACAGACAGACACAGAGAGAGACAGACAGACAGATGGAGAGAGAAATAATTGTAAAGGTGATTAGCATGATAATGCAAGGGGCTGCTTAGAAACCACCAGTGTTTGGGTGTTTGGGATGGCACTGGTCGGTACAGTTCAATTTCAATGAAGTGCCTTTCAATGACGTTGCGACACAGAGCTCACCACAGAGTCCTTTACAGTGCATCTGCATTTCCCTCTCTTTCTCGGACGACATCGCTTTATTGCCGCCATCAAATTGCTCTGACCCTTGGACATTAGTCCCGCCACTGACAATAAGCTGCTTGTTAGCGGCGCTGAATAGAGTCGGAGCGTGCGTCCCTAAAGCCTCTTTTGCTGACTCAGTGGCCTCGCTGAATAACTCGCATCTAAGAAGATAGCACGTCGCTAATTGCTAAACCGTAAACAAATAGAAGGACAAAGCGACCGAGGCTCTGACCCTCACCTTGTTGTCCACATGTTTACACTCTATCTGCGACTGGACGATGTACATGAGCGAGTCCACCAGTCCCGTGCACTCCCTCAGCTTCCTCCTGGCCTCGCTCCGCTCAGAACTCACATTCCTAATGAGGGGAGGAAGAGGGAGGAAGAGGAGGGGGTTGGGGGTGAGGGTGAGGGTCAAAGGATTAGCAGAGACACAGAGAGAAGATGAAGGGGGTGTTGGAATGAGGAAGAGATTAGAGCGAGGGGGCCGGACAGTCGAAAATAAAAGCAGTGGTTCTGATCACCGAGGGGGGGCGTGGCCGGTTGTTTTCGGTACACAATGCGCACAACACAAAACACAGTGTAGTGCGTGTCATGGTTAGTGTGTGGTAGCTAGTGTGTGTGTGTGTGTGTGTGTGTGTCTGATGAGGTGCGTGTGTGTGTCTCTCTGTGTGTGTGTGTGTGTGTGTGTGTGTGTGTGTGTGTGTGTGTGTGTGTGTGTGTGTGTGTGTGTGTGTGTGTGTGTCTGATGAGGTGCGTGTGTGTGTGTCGAAGTTCGTATGAGAGTGTGTGTGGATTAACAATAAAATAAAATAATAAAAGAGGGCTAAAAAGGGAGGCTTGGCAAAGAAAGTGCAGGCTTCGTTCGTTCGTTCCTACGTTCGGGCGTAGGAACGAACGAACGAAGCCTGCACTTTCTTTGCCAAGCCTCCCTTTTTAGCCCTTTTATTATTTTATTGTTAATCCACACACACTCTCATACGAACTTCGACACACACACACGCACCTCATCAGACACACACACACACACACACACACACACACACACACACACACACACACACACACACACATTACCGGTCTGAAGAGAGATACGAGGAGGAAGTTGAGCCGTGATGGCGTCAAAAAACAAACGCCGTTTCTGGGAGAGACAGGGGCCGGCCGGCAGGCAGGAAGTAACGCGGTGGAACGGGACTCTAGCCTACTTCTTTTGTACCGCCCAGTTCAGGGCCTGTTGACGGACACGCCTTCCTGCACAATAGCCCCGGCGCATTGTCTCAGCGCCGCTGGGGGGGGGGGGGGGGGGGTTCGTGGAAGCCAGTCCAAGCACACCCTGCAAGCCATGGACACTTTCCCCCCCAGCAGAGTTACGTTTTCATCCTCCCTCCCTCGCATACGTCGAATGTGAAAGTACGTGGGAGAGCTGGTGTTGTTTCACCGAGATAAGGGAATCTACGGCGGTCTCCCATTACTCGCACGCCGGGAATGATTAACATATCCCGGGATTACATAACCAAGTCCGGTGCGTGGTGAAAACGGGTTTCATTCACAGGGAAGATCTTATGAATGATTGTGGGAGTGCAGGCGATCTACAGCTGGCATCGAATTATACGTTTAAGGAGAGGAGGTTGTGTTTCCCATCACGACGTATAAAAACCACTGGTCTGTCTGAGCGGTACTGGGGCTGTACCAGTGTAGGGACTACAGGCCACTGAGTCGCACAGTGTGTGTGTACACTATATGAGTCAATGCCCCTTTGTCCACCGCTCTTATCTCTGCTGCTTATTTTCAAATCTCCCTCGGACTCCTCCCACACGAGACCAGCCACCGCTTCCCCCCCTCCACCCCCCCTGGCCTTGCTCCTCTGTCTCTGACTCCCCCGTATCCATATCCATCCCATGACACTCCGTCTTCACTTCACCCCCCCCCAGCACTCACCCACTCTGCCGGAACTCCCCCCCCCCGTCGACTGAAACACATGACGTGGCCAAATGCTCTTTTGGACTTTCGGTTCACTGGATTCTTTCTTTCTCTCCCTCCCTCCCTCCCACCCACCTCAGACAGACAGACGGCCTCTCTCTCTCTCTCTCTCTCTCTCTCTCTCTCTCTCTCTCTCTCTCTCTCTCTCTCTCTCTCTCTCTCTCCCTCCCCCTCTCCCTCCCTCCCTCCCCTCCCTCCCCCTCTCACCTCAGACAGCCGGCCGTATTGGTGAGCGCCGTCTCCCACTCCAGGTGTCGCGGCTTGCAGTTCTCCTCGCCGCCGCCCGCCCCGTTGGCGCTCCGCTCCCAGCCCGAGCGCGGCACCATCACCTCGTCGGACAGGGCGTGCAACGCGTGGTCCACGATCTCCATCTTCACCGAGTCGTGGGACGACAGGTTCCACAGCGTGCCTAAAGAGGACCGGGGGGGGGGGGGGGGGGGGGGGGGGGGGGGTTACGACTTGGCCAAGGTGTAAGTCGCTTCTATCCAAAGCGACTTACAACGGTTCACGCACACACATTCACACACCGACGGCGGCGTCGACCACGCAAGGCGACAGCCAGCTCGTCCGGAGCAGTCAGGGTGAGGTGCCTCGCTCAGGGGACACCTCGACACGTCGCACTAGCAAACCCGCGGTTACAAGTCGACCAGCAAGTATACAGGATGGGGTGAAAGTGTCTGCTGGTGCTAGCATTGACTTCTCACTTGCAAACGCTGGGTACACGCTACAGGGTAGCGAGCCCGACTTTGTACCTGATTTCCCCCTTCTGTCCCTTTTCAGTGAAGCCCCGATTGGCTTGTGGTTCTTCAGATCACTCTGTTGTGTGAAGGCCGCACCCATCCTTGCGTGTACCCAGCATCACTGCCGTTTCAGGGCTACATGCTAAAATTATCGTTGACAATGGCCCTGAATTTTGGAAGACTGGATTGTCCTCATGACCTCACTTCCTGATCCACTTCCAGGAAGTGGACGAGCATGTGTGTCTTTGAGTGCGTGCGCACGCGTCAAGAGTTGTGTACACATGCGGGCGAGGGCCGCTGAAGTGTATGCGTTTATGTAGAGAGTGTGGATTCAGTGCGTCGTCGTGCGTGCGGGGGGGGGGGGGGGGGGAGGCGTACCGGTGATGGTGTCGGTGAGGTCCTGGTCGTGGGTCTTCCTCAGCAGCCGCACCAGGGCGGGGACGCCGTCGCAGTTCTTGATGGCGATCTTGTTCTCGGCGTCCCGGCCGTAGGAGATGTTCTTCAGCGCTCCGCACGCCGCGTGGTGGACCTGGAACGAGACGTCAGGCCACGGTGAGAACCAGGTAAGGATTCACACATTTAACATTTTACATTCAGGGGGTTCAGCAGACGCTTTTACCCGAAGAGATGTACAATAAATACGTTCGTCAGAAAAAAAAGGAGAAACAAAAATATATCTCTTTCGGTACAGTAACAATCGCTAGGTTAACCCATTCTCCGTTAACAACAAAGATAGATAGCATGAGATGCTGCACGATGCTAAGTACTGTTTAAGTGCCCTAAATGCCAACACTGGACCATAAGTCCCTGTGGTCGCATTCGGTCACAGAGGGGGTCAAGTGTTGACGGTGAAAGTAAATCGGGGACTCTGATCCGAAGAGAAAAAAAACACAGGAAACACAACAGACTAGAAGAACTGGATAGCAGAAGAGGACGGGGAACGGAGAGACGGACCTCTTTGTTGGGGTTGTCCAGCATCGCCACCAGAGCCGGGATGCCCTTCATTCGACGCACCTCGGTCTTCATCTGGGGAGGAGAAGGAGAACAGTTCAGCGATCGCACGGCCTCCCTCTCGCCACAAGGCCCTCTTTCATTACGTCAATCGATACTCATCCCCCCAGTCTCGTGGCTTTGCTTTTCCTCGTTGAGGGCATCTGGCATTTGACGCTTTTACCGAAATAGCTTCCAACGGTTCATTCTCACATCGACGGCGGTGTCGACCACGCAGGGCGACAGCCAGCTCGTCGGGAGCAGTTAGGGTGAGGTGCCTTGCTCAGGGACACCTCGGCACTCAGCTAGGGATCGACCTAGCAACCTTCTGGTTACCAACCGACCCGCTGTACGTCCTGGGCTAAGCCGATCCCCCCCCCGATCGTCATAAAGTGGGACAACTACAAACATCAATCCGTATGCAACACATACACGAATACACACACACAGAAACAAACACCCACGTACACAAACAGAAAGAAACACACACACACACAGACCCCCCACACACACACACATACACACACACACACAGTGGGACATCTACAAACATCCACCCACACTCGGTGGATGTTCCCCTGGGCAAAAGAACCAAGCCCCTCCCACGAAAACCTCAGAATCCCAGCCCCCGCCCGCACACCCACGCTGGTCCCACCACACACCCACGCCCCCGCCGGTCCCACCACACACCCACGCTGGTCCCACCACACACCCACGCCCCCGCCGGTCCCACCTTGTCGTTCTTGAAGGTGAGGTGCTGCAGGAAGGCGGCGGCGTTGCTCTTGACCGGGTCCAGCCTGTAGTTGAGCATGGCGATGACCTCCGGGAGCTCCGGCTGGCGCCAGCCCCCGGGCCCGGGACCGGGGCCCTTCCGCAGGGTGCTGTCCAGGGACGCCATGCTGCCGCGCTCCCCCTGGGCCATTGGGGCCCCCTGGCCCCAGTAGTACATGTCGGAGGCCCCGTCCAGCTGGCCCTCGTAGCTCCTAGGAAGAGGAAGAGGGGGAGGAGGAGGAGGAGGAAGAGCGCGTGGTCAGTCTGTGTTCTGATGTCGGGGACATAAGGCTTTGAACGCATCCTCCTTCCCCGACCAGGGATGGTGGTGATGAATCAATCGATTAATCAAAGTTTTATTTTTTTACTTTTTTAATTTCTAAAACTTTTTGTTCATGAACCATTTCCACAAACAAAGCAATAACATAAAAAATAAATACAAATAGGAAACAAACACGAGGTCACGGGATGATCAGTAACTTAAAAAAAAAAATTATCTCATTTTCAATAAACCCTGTCACATATGAAACGTACTATAAAAGGTCTGACACGTTGGCCGACTAAATGGACCATTTCTTAAATAATGGATTTGGTTTGGTCTTGTTAGTCTAGATTTGGGCCCCATGTCATTTGTTAGCTGAAAAGAACAGCCGCCTCAAGAGGAGAATGTTTTAGGCATGTTGTTTTATTATTTTGCTCCTTTGAATTGTTTGTGCTTCATGAATTATTGTTTCACATAACTAACGTGGAGCACGAAGTGTTTAATAAAACAAAAACAGAATGTTGTCTCATAAATTATTAACGATTCGGACTTATTGATTTTCAACTAGGTTCAACTACAACATGCAATGAAAATGAATGACATTTTCAATCAAATATTAAAGACTCATTTATCTCCAGCTCATAGGTGGCAACAGCTAGATTACAGGTGCTTGGGATGGAACCAATAGCCTTTGGGATGGAACCCATAAGCTTTGGGATGGAACCTATAACTTTTTGTGATGGCACCCCTAGCCTTTGGGATGGAACCGCAAACCTTTGGGATGGGTTCCATAACCATTGGGATGGAACCCATAACCTATGAGATGGAACCCATAAACTATGAGATGGAACCCATAACCTATGAGATGGAACCCATAACCTTTGGTATGGAACCCATAACATATGGGATGGAACCCATAACCTATGGGATGGAACCCATAACCTATGAGATGGAACCCATAACCTATGAGATGGAACCCATAACCTATGAGATGGAACCCATAACCTATGGGATGGAACCCATAACCTATGAGATGGAACCCATAACCTTTGGGATGGAACCCATAACCTATGAGATGGAACCCATAACCTATGAGATGGAACCCATAACCTATGAAATGGAACCCATAACCTTTGGGATGGAACCCATAACCTATGAGATGGAACCCATAACCTATGAGATGGAACCCATAACCTATGGGATGGAACCCATAACCTATGAGATGGAACCCATAACCTATGGGATGGAACCCATAACCTATGAGATGGAACCCATAACCTATGAGATGGAACCCATAACCTATGAGATGGAACCCATAACCTATGGGATGGAACCCATAACCTATGAGATGGAACCCATAACCTATGGGATGGAACCCATAACCTATGAAATGGAACCCATAACCTATGGGATGGAACCCATAACCTATGAGATGGAACCCATAACCTTTGGGATGGAACCCATAACCTATGAGATGGAACCCATAACCTATGAGATGGAACCCATAACCTATGGGATGGAACACATAACCTATGAGATGGAACCCATAACCTTTGATCTTGGGGTCGAGAACCCAAACCGTCGCACTATCCACATTGCTTCCCACTAAACCGACGGAGACGTCTGCAGGTGGTGGGCTCTCACCCGGTCCTGCGCGGGGGTCCCTGGGGGGTGTACACGTTGTGGTTGCGGGGCACGGTGCTGTAGTGGATGGCCGGCATGCCCATCCCGTAGTCGGGCTCGTCGTAGCCCATGCTGCGCTGGTCGTCCTCCAGGCCGTACGGCTCCGGGACGAACCGCTGCATGCCGGAGAGCTCCAACGCACTGCCCATACGTCCCACCTACACACGCGCACACACACACACACACACACACAATGCAATGAGGGCGTTTAGCAGACGGTTTTATCCACAGCGACTTACATAAGTACAACTGTGAGAAGGAAGAGAAACAACAATATAGTGCCAAGCACTTAATAAGTGCCCAGCACTTACAATCGCAAGGTTAACCAGTTCCCTGTGCACAACAAAGATAGTAAGAATAAGATGCAACACAATGCTAAGTAGAGTTTTAAGTGGAAGGACGTAGTGGGGGATGGGTATATGCAGAGTCTAGGTGAACTCTGAATGAGTGAGCATTGAGTCTTTTGTGGAATTGAGTCTTTTGAATACACACAGAAACAAACACACAGACACACACAAACCCACACACACAAAAAGAAACACAGATATAGAGAAAAAAAAACAAACACACACAGAAACAAATCACACACACACACACACACACACACACACACACACACACACACACACACACACACTTTCTAACTAGGGTTTTCCAGTGAGCTCTGAGCCAAATGGGATTCAATATGTTTACGTCCTTGCTACTAGATAGACTAAAACATTTGGTCAGACATTCTTTCTGCAGCGGAGAAAAACGGGCCAGCAGAGCTCAGACCAAGGGAAAACTACAATCGTGAACAGATTCGACTATGATTTTTTCCTTCCCCTTCGGGAGACCAACTGCTAGTTGCCTTTCTAATCTGACGCCAGATAACGTTATCTCCGTTCCGTTGGCGCGCCCCCAAGGCATTCCTCGGCCGGGCGGCCGCTACACCTGGGACGTCCAGGGTCACTCACCTGAGGCTGCGCAGCGTAGGGGTCCAACTGGTTCCTGCTGGCCGCTCTGTAGCTGGGGTCCAGTGTCCTGTAGCCTTCTGGGTGGACGGGTCTGATGGGGCGGGGGGGGTGGGGGGGGGAGAGGCGGGGGACGGGGGACGGGGGGGGGAGGGGAGATACGGGACGGTTAACCAAACCGGGCAGAAAAGGTCCAACGTTTACCTTTGCATTTAGGGCATTTAACAGACGCCGTTATCCAAAGCGACTTACAGTAAGTACATTTGTCACTAGCAGTCACGCAAACAGCAGGTGAACCCATTCCCTGTGTGCAACGATGACAGCTAGGATCCCACACTACACAATGCTAAGCACTATTTTTAAGTGCCAGGACGTACACAACATAAAACAAGTGCATACATTAAGTGCCAGGACGTACAGCATACAATAAGCGCGCAAGTGGGGATTGGGAAAGGGTGGGGGGGGGGATCTATGTGAACTCTGAAGTGAGTCTAGAATCCACAACCCCGAACACGTCACGGACAGAGACGCAACACGACGAAGACAGAGAGGGAGAGAGGCTTTGGGAGGTCTTTGAAGTCGTGGAGGATTCCCAAGGCTTACTGTTCGTAGATTTCGAAGAACTCATAAAAAATGACGAGGAGATCACGCAAGCACACGTCGACTTGTGCAATGCCAACAGCCATTGGCATTGCACAAGTCAACTGCAAAGGATCTACTTGAGTATGACCCGGGCAGGCCTCCATTAATATCATTGAATGGTTGACGGCAGAGACAGAGAGACTGGGAAACAGATAGATAAACAGACGACAGAGACAGAGACAGAGAGACAAAGACAGAGAGAGACAGAGAGGGAGAGACGGAGACAAAGAGAGACAGAGACAACGAGAGACAGAGACAGAGAGACAAAGACAGAGAGAGACGGAGAGGGAGAGACGGAGAAAAAAGAGAGACAGAGACAACGAGAGACAAAGAGAGACAGAGACAGAGAAAGACAGAGAGAGAAAGACACAAAGAGACAGAGAGAGACAGAGGCAGAGACAAAGAGACAGAGAGAGACAGAGGCAGAGACAAAGAGACAGAGACAGAGAGAGACAGAGAGAGACAGAGGCAGAGAGAGACAGAGACAGAGAGAGAGAGAGACAGAGACCGAGAGAGTGAGACAGAGGGACAGAGACAGAGAGAGAGAGAGACCAGTCTAGCAGTGGGACTCTATGAGATGGTGTGCGCTGCCACCCGGGCTTCGGGAGAAGAGATACCAAAAGGGCGAGAACGTTAAACACACACAAACGTTTCCCTGTACCTGTAGCGGTCGTCCATGCGCGCCCCTCTGCTCAGGCTGGTGTAGTTGTCAGTGGGGGGGGGTCCGCGGTAGTCCTCATAGCCGCCCCCCGCCGCCGCCGCCGCCCCCGGGGGGGCCGTAGTGGTAGTTCCGGGGGACGGTGTAGGTGGGGTAGTCGGGCCCCCCGGCGGGCTGCCGGTAGCACATGGGCTGGGGGTAGCCCCCGCCCGTGACCGAGCCCCCGCCGTCCAGGGACATGGTGTCGGACACGGAGGGCATGACCGTCCTGGTGGTGGTCGTCTTCACCATCTTCTTAACCTGGGGGAGGGAGAGGAGGGCAGGGGGGAGAGAATACAGGAAAGGTCAGAGGTCAGAGAATACAGGAGAGGTCAGAGGTCAGATAATATAGGAGGTCAGAGAATACAGGAAAGGTCAGAGGTCAGAGAATACAGGAAAGGTCAGAGGTCAGAGAATACAGGAAAGGTCAGAGGTCAGAGAATACAGGAAAGGTCAGAGGTCAGAGAATACAGGAAAGGTCAGAGGTCAGAGAATACAGGAAAGGTCAGAGAATATAGGAGAGGTCAGAGGTCAGAGAATACAGGAAAGGTCAGAGGTCAGAGAATACAGGAAAGGTCAGAGGTCAGAGAATACAGGAAAGGTCAGAGGTCAGAGAATACAGGAAAGGTCAGAGAATACAGGAAAGGTCAGAGGTCAGAGAATACAGGAAAGGTCAGAGGTCAGAGCATACAGGAAAGGTCAGAGGTCAGAGAATACAGGAAAGGTTAGAGGTCAGAGCATACAGGAAAGGTCAGAGAATACAGGTGAAGGGGTCAACATGAAGATCATGTCCTCACCGTGGTTTCGGTGCGCCGCGTTGTCCCGTCTTCATTGGTCTCCACGGAAACCACCGGCGAAGAATGCTGGGGGTCCTCCTCCACCGTGAACGACTCCTGCATCACCTGAGCAGGCTCCATCCTGAACTGCACACACACACACACACACACACACACACACACACACACACACACACACACACACACACACACACACACACACACACACACACACACACACACACACACACACACACACACACACACGCGCTTAAGACACAGCAGGGATTCAAACCTCTCAAATATGAAGTAAATAAAAAGATTAAGTATGAAATAATAATCTTTATTTTTGGGGGGCTTATAATATCTTTACGGACTGCAGAGTGGAAAGAGACCGGAACGCGTGTTGAAGGAGAGAGGAAACTACCTACTTCGTTCCTAGCGTAGGAACGCAGGTCAGAATCGAGCCTGGGTCGATCCCGGCCGTAACGTCTACGTGGTTAGCGTTTCAGTGAGTGTAAGCCATCGAGTCGCCCAAGAATCAGTATGTTCACCGTCCGGCCCGCGATCCAAACACATGACGAGTAGTCTCACTGTCGTGGGAGAATCACTACGCCGGCGCCAAATATTGATTTGTTTTAATTAATAAAACATGGCACTCAAAACAGATTTCCCTGCTCCCAGCGTCGGTGCTTAATTTCTACTCAATGTTTTTTTATCTGCCTTTTTATGATGCGATTTGTTATTTTTTTAATGCCAATCTGTTTTCATCTTAGTTCTGTCAAACAGAAAAACTCAGTTTGGACCACGAATAAAGACTGGAATCCAGCACTTCAACTTTACACGGTCACTTTGTATTAATCTTTGGACATATAATGTGATGTATCGTTGTAGGATTTGTCTAACAATACATCAACAAATGGTACTACCAACCACTTAAAACAAAAATAACTTCCAACCAATCAGCGACAAGGGTCGGATGTTGTGGGGTTTTGCGCTACGTCCATGATGGTTTTTACTGGATGCACCTAACGCGGTAGGGAGGGGCGGGCTGGCTCTGTTTGTTTGGGATCTCGCTTCAAATACCAACAGAAGAGACGTCACCCAACATCGCTGATGCAACCTTTAATGTACAACATTACAGACAGTGATCCCCGGGCGGTCAGCTTACGTGATGTGTTCCGTTGATGTAACTCTCGTTCAGAGTGAGCCTCTCTATGTCCGCATCACAGGGTACACGGCCGTTCTGCACGCACAGGAGAGGGGGGGGGGGGGGGGGGGGGGGGGGGGGGGGGGGGAACGTTAGGAGACACACACAAGAAGGCGCTAGCACTGAGGAACAAACCCTCACAGATGGAGAAGCGGCCACGTGCAGAGATGAATGGATGAAAGCCGATGTGATCGACACAGAGGACGGGCAGACTGGCATTTCAAATGTGCGGCAGGTGAACATGCAACCAGGAAGGGTCAAGAGCTCTATGTCCTTCAACAGTGGACTGACGAACACGATGGTGAGGGTGAACCACTTCAGGCGTGGACCGTGAATTCACCGACACCTTCGTCGTGATCCTGAGTCACACAGCTATGTGGCGGCCAAGACCGGCCCCGTGAAGGTGTTCATAGTGTGACCAGCAGGTATACGACTATTTGCACAGCGAGGCATTCCGGTTAACAACCGTTATCCGTTTACAACGTCTACCCTTAATGTATGATGAGGCCTACTTGGGCTGCTACCAATCCTTTATCGTTCTAGAACTAAGCTAACTGAATTACTGACGACTCATGAACCAAGAATGATTGCAGGCGTGTCTCTGGAGTAGTAGAACTTCTGGGCAATGACGTAAAATGTCATTTCCATATTGAAATGAGACTCTTGTGAGTGGTGGAAGTGGCTGGGGAGAAGCACTCTGAGATAAAGGCTAATGCAGGCATGGGTTGGCCCTCCATCCGTCTCAGATTCACACATAAACGCAGGATGAAGCCGGTCTGACGGGTCATGCGGTGTCACACACACGCACACGCGCGCACACACACACACACACATTAACAAGAGAGACACGGAGACACACACACGCACACAAACACACATTAACAGAGACACACGGACACACACAAACGCACAAACACACATTAAGAGAGACACACACACCCACTCACTCAGACCAACACACATTAAGAGAGAGAGAGACACAAACACACATTGAGCCACACAAACACACACACACACATTGAGAGACACACATTCTGAATTATTTAAAACCTGCCCATAAGCTAATGCAACTCCAGCCACCTTTGTGGTTTGTGGACATGCATTAAAACACAAGGTCGATCAATAACAACAGAGAGCAGATGACCGAAGGCATGCATGAATGAATGAATGAATGACTGAATGAATGAATGCCTGGGCAAAGTTGATACATTGTGTAAATGATAATATTCCTTAATAATAAGAACGATGATTACAAAGGGGTTGACGGACACGAACCGTATCGTAGGAAAACCTCCTAGCGTGAGTCACACGCAGCCCAGGGACAGTTCCCCATCTCACCACAAGGGCGTCTCTGTAATATCTACACCAAAAATCTCTCTAGAATCAGAACACGGTGGGGGGATTGCTTAGCAACGGGTCAGAAGGGGCCAGCAGACGGATCCCCTCACAAGTTCTGTGGTCGGTTGGACACAAAATATCAATTTTTTGGTCTCTATCTAATGCGACCAGGGAAGACCTCATAAGATCAAGGGGGGGGGGGGGGGGGAAGAGAGAGAGAGAGAGAGAGAGAGAGAGAGAGAGAGAGAGAGAGAGAGAGAGAGAGAGAAGTTTAACTCTTTCCACCCACACGGCGAAGGCAGGAGAGAGAGTGCTGGGCAGATCACAGCATGTGGGAACCTGTCAGTGAAGAGGGGAGATGGTGGCGTCAGGCTGCCTGTGAGAAAGAGAGAGTGAGGGTGACCAAGGGAGTGAATGAGTGAGCGAGTGCAGGAGGCATGCCGAAAGCCCCAGGGCTATGTAAACACACACAAACACACAAGTGAGATAAGAACCAGGCCTTAGCAAAAGGACACATTGCTGGCCTGGCCTCTGAGTTTCACCCCAAACCATCTGACCCAGCATGCCGTATTCGGAGCCGGCTGCCAATCAACCAGGACCAGGCCTGGGTAGTGTAGTGTGTGTGTGTTGATGTGTGTCTTAATGTGTGTTTCTGTGTCTTCATTTGTGTCTTTATGTGTGTGTCTTAATGTGTTTGTCTTAATGTGTGTGTCTTAATGTGTTTGTCTTAATGTGTTTGTCTTAATTTGTGTGTTTGTATGTGTGTCTTAGTGAGTGTGTCTTAATGAGTGTGTCTTAATTTGTGTGTGTGTGTGTGTGTGTGTGTGTGTGTGTGTGTGTCTTAATTTGTGTGTGCGTGTGTGTGTGTGTGTCCTTAATTTGTGTGTGTGTGTGTGTGTGTGTGTCTCTTAATTTGTGTGTGTGTGTGTGTGTCTTAATTTGTGTGTGTGTGTGTGTGTGTGTGTGTCTTAATTTGTGTGTGTGTGTGTGTGTGTCTTAATTTGTGTGTGTGTGTGTGTGTGTGTGTGTCTTAATTTGTGTGTGTGTGTGTGTGTCTTAATTTGTGTGTGCGTGTGTGTGTGTCTCTTAATTTGTGTGTGTGTGTGTGTGTGTCTTAATTTGTGTGTGTGTGTGTCTTAATTTGTGTGTGTGTGTGTGTGTGTTAAAACTTAATTTGTGTGTGTGTGTCTTAAGACTTAATTTGTTTGTTTGCCTTGTCTTAATGGGTGTGCATGAGCTTGCGTGCGTATGTGTGTCTTAGTGTGCGTGTGTGTTAAGTTTGTGTGTGCAAAAAAGAATGAAGACGCACAGAGATGAGCCACTACTTTAAAGAATACCAGGGAAGAGCCTCCGGGCTCACAGTACATGTATCAACACAATGCTCATTAGTAAACAGACCCACAGGGGGCGCGTGCGTGTGTGTGTGTGTGTGTGATGAGATGGGTGTGTGCTTGGCATGTAGGTAAATGAGGAGTATGATGTCATGCCTTCTTCCAAAGGGCAGGTGACTCAGGCCTGATATGAGAAAAGGGGAGTTGTGGAGAACCAGGGAGTTCATGCTCGGCTAGCAGAGAAAACAATCTATTCCTGCGGCGTGATGCGGCATGGCCGCATCAAAAATCCACTGCGCGAGTTAGAATAAGGTTGTTTTCCATGCCTTGCATACAAACACGATTCACAACGTGGACGCTTTCGGGACGGGGACCGTGGCTCACGGGGCAACATTGGTGAGTGACAATGAAAACCGCGGCGCAACAAAAGAGAGTCCTGGTTGAAAAGAGGTGAAAACAATGCAGCTATCTGGAGATCGAGAGAGGCCGCTCTGCATGCAATCCAGAGTATTCCAGCGGGCTTTGGAAGCAGAGGGGGCGGGTGGTACGGCCACAGGGCACGGCTATTATTTGTGTGAGATGGACAGGAAGGCATGGGAGACAGAGGGGAGGACATGCAGCCAATCATCCCGGGAAGGAATCGAACCCTGGTCGCTGCGATCAGGACAAAGCCCTGATGGTACGCACCCCACTGGGGTGCCTCGAAGGAGGACAGGGTGAGGAGGGCAAAGGTCTCGATTCCCCCCCCCCCCCCCCCCCCCCCCAGAAGAGCATCTGGTCGTCCAGTGAATTGGCTCGTGATTCTATTTACCATCCGGTCCGGTTTACGAGACTCCTGTTGTCCACACTTTACGGTGAACTCAGACACGAGTCATCACTATGGAGCCGGTTTAGGGTGAGGCAGCAGGGCGCATGCAGGTGGGTTGGGGACTGAACCTGGTGTCTGGTTTCAGAGCGCACCGCGAGGCAGCTCGAGAATCCCCCTGGCCAGGCTTCAAGTTATGCACTTGCGGCCGAACCGCAAGGGGTTCTGACCAATCAGCATCCTGTGAGGCACTACGAGATCTGAGCGATACTATAAGAGGTCAGGGGGGGGGATTCAAGTGAACCACAAGCATCCCATCCAACTCAAAGCCCCAAAGAAGGGTTCTTAAAGGTCGAATGGCGGCTGGCTACTCGGCGGGATGGGTTGATGAAGGCGGGGATGAGGATGGTAGGATGACGACGACGACGACAGAACAGCGGATGACCACCGGCACACGGACAGAGGCGTCCCTCCGGACGGGGAGGGAGAGGGGGGGGGGGGGGGGGGGTGGGGGTGCGTCGGCCGGCGCTCGGAGGGGTTTCGAGCGTTACCTGCATGGCGGGGGGGAGGGGGCGTGGCAGGGTGCCCGCGCACGACCTGCGCTCGTCCTCCAGGGCGCGGCTCAGCATCTCAAACTGCCTCTCCTGCTCCCGCACGGAGGCCAGGAGAGAGGCGGTGCTCGCGCACTGCTCCATTCACACGCTGGGAGCAAGCACAGGACAGGACAGGACAGCACAGGACAGGAGACAGGACAGGGTTAACCACCACACCACCACCACCACCACCACAGGGAAGGGAGGACAGCGGCCCGGGCACCTTCTGACACCGGGGGGGGGGGAGATCGATTCACGATTCCCCCCCCCCCCCCCGAGCAGAGAAGGAGAAGGGACCGTGAAGACCGCAGGAGACGGACACGGGCCACGGGGAGACGAGCGGGAGTTTGTTGAGAGTTCTGCGCACGTTTCGCTCACACACGTCGTGCGCGGGAGGTGCACTGCTGCACAGAGAGGTGCGGAAGATGACGATGAAGCAGAGGTTTCAAAGAGGTGGGGAAAAAGGAAGGAGTTTGAAAGAGAGTTGGAAGTCGCTGGATTCAAATGGAGGAGGGGGTGAGGTCGCAGGATGGGGAGGTCACGAAGGAGAGGAGAGCAGAGGAGGACGAGAGGAAAGGAAAGCATGGAGGCTCGTCTTGAAGCGACCGGAGACCCGTGAAGATGGATGATGAGGAAAGACGAACACGCAGGATGTGAGATCACAATGAGGAAGAGGAAGAGAACAGGAGGCACTCCCGTTCAAACAATAGTTTAACTCCAGGAGTCGTCTGACGATGAGCACATTCAATTTCAAGGCAATAAGTGCTCTGCCTTAGCGAGGAGGAAATTTTAAATAATTATCTTTCACAGGAATCAATCACACTGGTGGTGGTGTGGGATATGCAGAGTGAAGACAGCTCAGAGGAGCGAAGGATAAAAAAAGGCCCTATTCACACACAGCGATCCTCCCTACGATCATGTGAGCTTATTAACACTTCTCTCATCGCTCCAGACAGAGACAGAGAGAGAGAGAGATGCAAAGAGAGGGAGTGATGGAGAGAGTGAAAGAGAAGGAGAGTGACAGCAAGAGCGAGAGAGCGAGAGCGAGAGCGAGAAAGAGAGAGAGTGACAGCGAGAGCGAGAGCGAGAGAGAGAGAGAGTGACAGCGAGAGCGAGAGCGAGAGCGAGATGGAGAGAGAGAGATGGAGAGAGCGAGCCAGAAGGGAACACGGAGCGAAACACCCGGTAGTACACAAATTATTTTGGGAACAAAAATGCACCAAGTCTGACTCTGCGCGAGACCAAACCAACAAGCCCTGTGGCGTATGGGGAGACTGTGGGCATCGGGCCTCCTACTTCATACATTCGTCACATACGTAACCATCCCAAGGCCAGAATGTAAGCTAGCTCAGTGGATACAGCTAGAGAGAGGCGACGTTTGGATGTTCCTACACCAAAAGTGTAGGTTTAAGTGAGAGAAGATGGGAGCAGGTTCCTGTTCGCAGCATTCGCGGATCAATAACCATTACAGTCACAGCATAACAAGCTTTGAGGTCACAGGCGAGATGACCTTTCAAACACTAGGATCCCACCAGGGCGAGGTTTGATAGAGAGCTCCTTTATGACGCAAGACTAAATAAATAGTCCCTGGTCTAATGTTTTTTAGCTGGGTAATATAGGTGATGATCATAAGGACATTATAAAATAAGCATTGATTTACCCATTGAGGAAATCTCGGTTGCTTGAAAAAGATCTCTTCTTTATTGGTCCATGTTTGATATGGGTCTGTGTGCTACTTAATGTGTTTTTATAACCTCCTGCATTGTATTGGACCAATAGGAGATAACCGGTACTCTGAAGTACAAAACAAAGGAACAAGGAGGGGGCTGGTGGAAAACTAAATAAAGTCATGTTTCTTTGGGGTCTGTTTCATCCCAAAAGAAACACAAGGCTATATTAAATACAGAATTTTCCCTCTGGCACGGGCGCACGCTCACAAGTAGGCAGAGCCAGGGCCATTCCAATTCAATAACACATTGATAGGAATATCAAGGTATTCAGTGGGAGTAAAACTAGCGAAATCTGAGTGGCTTTCTTCCTCTCTAAACCGTAACTTTAAAAGCGTTGAACTCGTCCGTGGGCCGGATGTATTCCGGACGCCCAACAAAGTGTCCTCTGCTTAAACTCATCGTGTTGTTGACCGCATGGCCTGTAATGGCTCCATTTCCCCTCTTAACACTAGAGCTAAAGCCTAGCTCCAATCATTGGATTTACAGTGTACACGTATAGGAAAAGACAGGAAACCGGGGTAGCACTGTGGTATGGTGTTTAGGATGCGTATGTATTGCCTCGTTTCTCTGGGAGACTTAACCACAGTTACCTTCTCTCCTGGCTTCCCTCAAACATCCGTTACTATATAAATCAAACAAAAAGGTATGGGAGGAGTAAACACTGCCTCTGACAGAGTATATGGTGTCAAAGAATAACCTGCTTCCGACTTCTGTGATTCACGACCCAAATACAGACAGCGCATTCGTCGGGAAGGACGAATCACACGATTATACTCAGTTTCAAAGTCCACATACTCATCTTTACATCTACTGAGGGAAGGCACCTCCCCTCCCTGCTACACACACACACACACACACACACACACACACACACACACACACACACACACACACACACACACACACACACACACACACACACACACACACACACACACACTTAAATTTGTCTCACATGACGGACATCCTCTAAAATCAAACACGATGATGAGCAGCGACTGTGTGCGTTTTGTAACGGTTCCGATAAACATGATCCGGCCCTTCCCGTTTTCTATTGACCGGACGTAATCAACCTTCATAGAAAGTGACACGTACAACAACCCACGCAAAAACAAACAAGACAGAGCAACACACCGGCATGCTTTTCCCAAAACGCCATTCTCCTACATTCCACAGGGAGTTATGGCATGTCACATCCTGCCTCAGCTGTAAGACGCGGCCCTGATAACAAGCGCTTTACTCTCTCTCACTAGACAACAACGACTCACCCCGGTTCATTACTCAGGAGGCGTAGAAGGGGAGCCAACCAGAAGGCCTGCCAATTACCTCCAGCACGCTTGGACGAAGAAGAAAAATACCTTGGAAAGATGTTGTTTCAGGTGGAAAACTGAAATCGGTGTCCCGATACGAATGTGGTACACGTTTATGTCCGAGCCTGGGTCTGAAAGGAAAATCCTGACAAAAACCTGACACCTTACCCCGAAACAGAAATTAGCAGCAATTACACAAACACGCACGCACACTCACGCATGCACGCACACGCATGCACATTTGGCCGGTGTTAGGTGTCATTCCAGGTGACGGCTTACCTTATGTTGTTAAAAAAACAAAGAGGATATAATCAACACGATTCACACATGGTGCTGAATAGGCAATATGTCCTATCACACATTACAACAGATGAGGCCTTTCACAAGCACTGAAGCTATCCCTGTCCAGTTTCAATACTAACAACAAGAGGTAGAAGAGCTGTCGACATTAAGACAGTTTTATCCAAAGCGAGGGTCCAAAGTAGGAGAACAAGCGAAGCTCACGATTCAGTACTGCAGCAACTACAAAATGTAATTGTAACACGGCCTTAATAGAGTGCAAAGTAGCTATGGGACTTGGTAGGAAACCCAGAAAAAGTACAAGGACAGCACGCACACTGCACACAGAAAGGCTCCCAGTCGGGTATGACCAAAAACACTTGGTGCAGCTGCGAGCTGTGAGACAATGCAAACCACTGCACCACATGGGCCACCAAATATGCATGGGAAACCCAGTGCCTTGCTGATATTGAAAAGGGCACAAACTAGTTTCCTGCACCGAGTGCTAAAGAGAGATCGATGGTTCTCCCGCAGCGGTCAGTTCAACTTCTGACATGGATATGGCCCTTTAAATGGCTTGCTGTCCTAAACCCATCATCAACTTAACGGAAGAGTCATTAGGTTTTACACTGAATTATGTCCAATCAAACCAAAGCCCCAGTAAGCTCCTTACGACCGACGCCGCTACACAGACTGAGGGGCAAGCGCTACACACGCACGCATCACACGAAACCGGCCACAACGCACAGGCGTCCACTGTTATTCTGTTGAGATCGGGATACCATCTCAGTGCCGCCGTCCACACGTAGGGCCTTCAGCTCCCAGCGTGGGTTTGGGTGTTGTGTTACACCATTATCGCAGGCTGCCAGGGCTGTGCCTGCCACATTAAAGGGAGCTGGTGCCGGCCATAGTGGGCAGGCCTGCATTATGTTCCAGCACACAGCTGAGGATCAACCAGCTATGGTGAATAGGCTCGGGCAGCGCGGTCAGCGCTCGGCTGACTCAGCGGCATTTGAATGGTCCAACAGATGTAGAGAGTGGCCTGTGTGTGTGTGTGTGTGTGTGTGTGTGTGTGTGTTGGCTTTTGTCCAACCACCACTGCCTCTGATTTTGGATTACCGTGCCCCCCTCCTAAACGTGGCTCGCAGAGCCCTAGCTACGAGAGGCGGTGGTGGACGGTTACCGACTTTCAATCAAAACGTGTGCCAACTGTCGACCGATTAGGTCGGACGCAAGGGAATCGATTCAACGCCGACACGGTTGCCACGGCGACGGGGCGTGTGCGTTCCTGGAGTGACCCCGTGGTTTACCGGGAAGCAGGTTATACAACAGTGTGAGCCGGGTGGACCAAAGCTAATTCAAAAGGAGGGTCTAATAGCCTCTCATAGACCTCTGCCCCTATGAGCAGAGACAGAGAGATAGAGAGACAGAGAGTGACACACATACACAGACAAACAGAGAGCGAGTGAGTGAGTGAGTGAGTGAGTGAGTGAGTGAGTGAGTGAGTGAGTGAGTGAGTGAGTGAGTGAGTGACAGAGTGAGACACATACACACAGAGGGGGAGAGAGGGAAGGAGTAAGAGAGCGAGCGAGAGAGCGAGACCCACATATAAAAAGTCTCCCAGAAAAAGACACATCTGCATGTCCGTTGGGGACACACCCACGCTGGTCTCTGGAAGCCCGTTATTACGGCAGAAATGATACCCCTCGCTGGAACAACTGGCTGGACTCACCACCCCACTACACACTACAGGCAATGTCAGAAAGCGGTTGAGAAATAAAAAGCTATTTTGTTTAAAGCTGTGCTAAAATCCAGAGAGTGCAGGTCAGAGATAGGCATCTCTGATGGTGCAAGGGACAAGTGGTGACTCGTTCTCATTCTCATATATACAGGCTGCCTGGGAATGACAATAGATACAAGCGATAGACTACATGTCCACTCTACACAAAGCCCTACAGACAGAGGGACCAACTTTAAAAACAGTACATAATCAAGCACTCTGTCGCAGCCTTCCCACAAAAAGCTCTTCTTAACCTCAAGTTAAGAAGAAATGCGAGTAGAAAAACCTCTAAAAATGGGAATGTGTAGAATTAGGCAACTTCCAACGCCTTCCACCCTGCCACACCCCATGGGCTAAACTCACGGAACAGGTTCGCCCCCCCCCCCCACACACACACACACGTATCCGAGCCGAGCAGCCCACATCAAAAGAAACGGAAAGGTAAAATGGGCGTAGGTCTGACAACACCAGACAATGAACAACCATATAGAATGAAAAAAAACAAGAGTCTTACGAGTGCTGCTGATCGGAGCCCAGTCGATCGTCACTGCCCTCCTAAAAGGGTTGGCAGTTTGAACACATCCAGTTACTGATTAGTGCGCTGAGACTCACTTCCGTGTACCTGTCTGACCAACTTGTGCCGAGTTTATGAAGCACAAGGGTCACCGAGCCGTTACCATGATCCGCGCTGCGGGACAGCTGCGTGACAGGGTGCGCGTTGCGGGACAGGCTGCACGTTGAGGGACAGGACACCACAGTGCTGCCACTTCAAACTTTAACAGCAGCGTTGCCCGTGATGCGACACATGCACACACACCAGGCAGTGCGCATTCAACACACACACACACACACACACACACACACACACACCGTTACCAGAAAAGTGCACATAGGCGAGCCGTGCTACAAAAAAGATTCGACCTGCGCGCACACACACACACACACACACACACACACACACATATTAAGAGACACACACATTAAGGGAGACACACACACATACACACACCCAACAGGGCTTTCTGATAACTTCCTCACCCATCACCTATGAAGTAGACACCACTGCTAGCCCGCTTAGCTTGTAGCATCGCGCTATAACAACACCAGCTCTTTTCACCTCAATGTGCGTCAAACGTGCGCGTTTTGGCGTCGCGGCGAACGCGCACCGCTTCCCCCGGTACCGACACGGACCCGCTACCGAGAGGAGGATTCAGGGTTTAGTTTAAGGAGTCCACGGGTAGTGGAATCGGGTGTAGCGTGAGGCCCGTCTGCCTCCTCCTCGCCTCCCCGTAGCAGACTTTAATCCCACCGCTGGGGAACCGGAGCGACCGACGCGTGTTATTCCTCCACGACGCGATCCGTGCCACCTTTAGGAAGGTGTGCGGTCTGACAAAGTGGATTATTATTATTAAAAGAGATTTGTAGGTAGACGAGCCTACCTAGGTGGTTGATATCGTCCTCCCTTCGGCTTGTTGTTCACTGGTCTCCGCTGCGCTCTTCCTGCCTCGTCGCTGGGTGGGAGGGGAGGGGCGGCACATTCCCAGTACTGCTGGGATTTGGGGAATAAAACGCATGGATCATGGGTGTAATATGCATATAATGCATTATTTAATATTTTACTCAGGGACCTGAAATGGTAGTGGTGGATAGTTTTCAAAATTTGAATACGTTTACGTGGATGATTACTCCTGATGCATTATGCGCCTTTTCCTGTGTTATTTTTTGACGATTCAAAAGATAATTAATCTGATGTTATTTTTCTGCTTTTTATATGTTTTTTTTTTTTTACAGAATATATCTTATATTCTATTTTTATAATTTTTCCACGACAAGGGGAACTTTGACTAGACGATAGGGGGCTCTTATTTAGTGTGTTCTACTGCCACCTAGTGACTACTAAGGTGAACTGCAGCTACATATAAAAAATATTCAATCAGTAATTTGTAATGCAACTCATTCAAATATATTTACAAAATGGACTATTTTCATTAATATTCAATAATATCTAGCAACATTAATATGACTAAATCAGTGGCGTCACTAGGCTGTTTCATTCGGGGCTAAAGCCCCGGATATTATATATTATCTTTTTCTAGAAACAAATATGGGGATTCCAGGGGCATCTCAAAATAAAGTGGCATGGTCCTTGGTTTCTCGACGGGGGCGTTCGCCGGGGGGGGGGGGGGGGGGTTAACTTTCATGGTTTTCAATTTTTTTGGGTGAAAAAATAGGCTACCTGAAATAAATAGCCTATTTTCATTTATTGGTTTATAACCCCTCCACCGTCTCTGTTACTTTTTACTGTCTATGCGCAGTGTACAGTGGTCATACAGGCAGCGCGGTTCGGTCCTAGACACACCGGCAGACTCCCGTTACATCAGCTATCGTCATGATCTAAGGCTTCATAACCCAAGTTCGCTGGATAACAGTTCAACATAGTTAATAACATAGTTTCTGCTGTCTTGTCTGTCAAAAAGGCTAGCTAGTCTTTATCAGAAAATAATAATAATAATAATTTCAAAACCTTGACATAATCAGATGTCTATTAAATGACAGTTGACCACAAGGTGACTATCTATGCCTCTTCTTGAATTGCTTCATGTTTAAGTCGGCAGAGCCTTGTAATGCTGCGCATCATTATGAGCATAATACGGTGCAAGGAGCAGAAAAAGTTGACATGGTTGCTAATTTTCAGTTGAAAAAAAACGCTGGCATTATTTTATCATCTGAGGGCATATTCATTGCCATAACAACGTGAGCTAAATTAAGTACAACATGTTCTAATACTGACTCATGGTAACGTCCTCAGCTGATAGCGCGAGCTGCAGACGGGACTTAGTGTCTTATTCATTTATTTATTTATTTTAATAAGTTAGGCTACTTATTTTAAATAAACATAGCCTAATACCAAGGGTCAGAAGTTTTACAAGAATTTTGATCTTACAAAGTCATGAAAGAGGGACTTGTCGTCTTTATTCGTTTATTTCTCGCATTTTCCACAAAACCATCTGGAGCTTCTGAGTGTAGTGGGGAAGAAGTTCCAGGTTGATCTGGAAATCTGGAGTTGGAGGAACATTTCAGAGCTGGTAGAAGTTTTTCTTTTGGATATAATGCTTGGTGGGTCCAGCTGAAACAAGTAGAAGTGAATAATAACTGATTTTACTGTTGTAGGTTCCCAGCCTCTACTCCAGGGGTTGACATAGGCACGCGTGCCACCACTGGTACGTGGAAACATAATCTTTGCACACTTAAAAAAATAAGAAAATCGTATTTTTTATTTTATTATTATTATCGTTAAAAAAATTATGCACAATACAGCAGCATAATTATTACTAAATTTTCTTTGCACTATATTCTGTTTTGGGCATTTCCTCCCTGTGCAAATATGATTAAATGAGTTACTGAAAGCATTGTTCTGAAATGGGATCAATTGAGAAGAAAATATTTAAAATATTGTTGCAAGTGGCTTGTATGCATTGCCTTCACATGGTTTTGCAAAGCTGTACATGTCTTAAAGATATTGATGTGGATGTTGGAAACATCCACATCAACACTGATCACTAGTGTGGCTCACTACCACACAAACAAAAGTTGGTGCCTTCACCTGGCTAGCAACCTACACAAGTGATCTACAGAAGTAGGCTGACCGCACCATCTCACTAAAGGTCACCTTTTAACGTACACCTCACGCTCATTTAATGGGCATAAAAAATGCTGACCTTCACAGAAAGTGGGCCTGTCCACTTGTGAGATATGATACAAACACCACAAGCCTTCTGTTAATGAACCTGCACTGACCATCAGTCAATCAGCATCCATTAACTCTAATGAGCTTCATGCTCATACACACATAGGGCTCACCAAAAGCCACACGTACAAAAGCTACTGATTACTTAATGAACAGGTTAAATACATGGCTCAAAATTGCTCCAGACAAAAGTGTGGCGAGCATGGCTGTTTGGCAAAAGTCTGTACACATGTTGATGAGAAAAGCAATCCCCCGACCTATTCAAGCTAGCTAGACTAACCTAACTATCTTCTGAGACATACCGGGCACGAGGCTAACATGCCCCCTCCCCAGGGTAGCCTCTCCGCAGACTTAGGCCACGTTTATACGTAGCAGGGTATTTATAGAAACGAATATTTCCCCCCCCCCTCCGTTTTCAAAAATAACATTGTGCACACAATATCGTTTTCAAAAAAGTTGTTTACATCAAAACGCATAAATACGCCATCGAGTGCAATTAAAGCCATGCAAGCAAATCAGAATCCGCAGAATCAACAACGACGAATAACTAGAGCGTCTTCCTGTAACAAACAAACTGTAAACATAGGGCGCTCATATGACGTTAAGCATTTCCTGGCGCATAATGCGACGCTTCAGAACCTAAAACCCCGTTTCCCCCCGTTGACACGACAACACATAACCGGCGTTTTCAGAAATCTCCACTTTGGCCGGAGTTTTTAGAAATGATCGTTTTCTGTGACAAAAACTGTGTTTTCGTGTAAATGAGAGGCCAAACCGCGTGGAAATATCTGCGTTTTCCCTTCGTGTAAACGGGGCCTTAATCTGTCCAGGGAGTGCGAAAACAAGTTCTAAGAAACAGGCCAAAACAACCATGCTCACTTCCTTAAATTAGAGCAACTGACCTCCATGAAAAGCAAGAGTGAGTCTTCCAGCCATACTTCCCCTGCACTGACTAAAGTGCATTCAAAAAAGCAGCAAGGTTTGCAACCGCCAATGCCAGACATAAACAGACAAAATGAGTTCCATCATGGAACTTCCCAATTTCAAAATTTGCGGCACAAGTCAGCAATTAAATGTGCAGAAGCCAAGTTGGTCCATACAAGTGCAGATAAAGCCACAGAGCTTTGGGCAGTGGACTACCCTGAACATACTGGCTCAAGCCAATTAGTAAGGTCACCTGTGTGCTCTTCGTTTACCAATTTGAGAATGAGCAACTTTGTGCCGGGGACTGTTCTGTGGGCGTGTCTCAGCCCAGGCTCAGGTGTGCTGCATCAGTGGAGCTGAATAGGAGCACCTGGACCGCTCGTCAGGACCGGAGTTCAAAGCGACAGATTCCCCTTCCCATGGGGATGCTTTTGGTCATGGGACTGCTGGCTGGTCGTGCCACCTCTCTGGGATTTGTCTTGTCTTTATGGTTTGGACTTTGTTGTATACCTTAATGTCGTGTCCTTTTCATGTTTATGTAAATAAATCCCACTGGTTGGGTTTTTGTAAAAGGTGTCCTTTGATATTTGGGGTCAAGGGTGGTTTGTTGTTAGCCCCAGTAGGGCCAAGGTGGGGCGTAACACTCTAGCGAGGTGGGGCATAGCAAATATGACAACAAAAAAATATTTAAAATGTTGATGCATGATTGTTGACTATATGGAAATAATACAATTCCAGATCTTCTGGAAATGTTTTTGGTTGCTGTCATAAAACAGCTTAATATTTAATATATTGTTGCTTAAGGCACACTCATTAACAGTATTCTCTGTCTTTTTTTAAATCAACTTGCTTTTTCTTTTTTCTAGAAACAAATATGGGGATTCCAGGGGCATCTCAAAATAAAGTGGCTTAGTCCTTCTACATAGTCCTTCTGGCAATAGAATGAACGGTTTAAAAACATAACCATGTTTACCACCTCAGGTGAATTATCCTATCCCCAGTCATATATAGGCAGTGGCGAAGGTAGACCTTTTTTGGGTGGGCTCAAGCCCACCCAAAACTTGCCTTAGCCCACCCTATCGTTTCGGCCTCAAATCTAATATTCTCTTTTTACACAAGCAATGAGATGCTGTACACTATGGAAGCATATATGTAGCAAAATTCAAATGGCAATGCAATTTGGAATTACATTATGCATTTGACCATTCATTATGGAAGCATATATGTAGCAAAATTCAAATGGCAATGCAATTTGGAATTACATTATGCATTTGACCATTCATTATGCAATTTTATAATGTAATTTGTAAATACGTTATTCAAAGTGTATTTTAACATGCAAAGTGACAATGCAATCCTCAATTAAATTTGCAAAAGTTATAACAATACAAATAGAATAACATTTTGTCAAATTCTTTGAGTTCCTTTATACAAATTGAAAAGCTATAGCGTCCCCGTGATTGCAATCCACTTCGCCACGCTCCGTGTGTTGCGATATTCAAATGACATTTCAATCCGCAAAACGGAATCCAAAAATTCAATATGCAAAGTGGCAAACGTATCAGCCAATCAGCGTCTGGGCGGGAACTACGTCACTTGCTCGTAATTTCCTTGTTCACTTCTAGTTCGTATGTGTCAGGTCCATGGTCACCAATGGAGATTATTGATACGCTCCGAAGTTTGGCCGATGATGTGGAGAACAATCGTGTTGAAGACACAGATGCAGTAGATAGAGTGCGTGTTCTGGGAGATAGGATAGACGACTTATCCTCACTGGTACGTTTTGACGCCAGTGTGGTAAACACAAAGATTTCCCAAGTGCTACAGGCACTGGGTGCGAAACATAGGGTCGGGAGACCCACCGTCTCCACCCACTCCTCACCTACAAAGCTCTCCACAACCTAGCCCCCAGTTACCTCTGGACTACTATGTATCCCCACATCACGACTCATTACGAATGGGTGCCCGGTCATTCAGCTGTGGAGATACCCTTGGAGAATATAGAAAGTGACGTAGTTCCCGCCCAGACGCTGATTGGCTGATACGTTTGCCACTTTGCATATTGACTTTTTGGATTCCTCTTTGGATTTCCTCTTTGGATTCCGTTTTGCGGATTGAAATGTCATTTGAATATCGCAACACACGGAGCGTGGCGAAGTGGATTGCAATCACGGGGACGCTAAAGCTTTTCAATTTGAATAAAGGAACTCAAAGAATTTGACAAAATGTTATTGTATTTTTATTGTTATAACTTTTGCAAATGTAATTGAGGATTGCATTGTCACTTTGCATATTAAAATACACTTTGAATAACGTATTTACAAATTACATTATGAAATTGCATAATGCATTGTCAATTGCATAACGTAATTACTTATTGAATTGCAAATTGCATTGCCATTTGAATTTTGCTACATATATGCTTCCATAGATTCCATCTATGCCTCTTCTTGAATTGCTTCATGTTTAAGTCGGCAGAGGCTTGTAATGCTGCATAGCAATAAGCATGATAAGGTGCAAGGAGCAGAAAAAGTTGACATGGGTGCTTATTTTCAGTTGAAAAAAAACGCTGGCATTACTTCATCAGCTGAGGGCATATTCATTGACATAACAACGTGAGCTAAATTAAGTACAACATGTTCTAATACTGTGAGACTCATGAAAACGTCCTCAACTGATCTATGTCAACCCCTGGACTTAGTGTCTTATTTATTTAATATTTATTTTAATAAGTTATTTATTTTATTTTAAATAAACATAATACCAAGGGTCAGAAGTTTTACAAGAATTCAAGTCATGACAGAGGGACTTGGTGTCTTTATTCATGCTTGAATGATGAACACATTTTTTTTGAAAGGGAATAAGCTGATGAAGCTGACAAGTGACCAATGTTTACGGTTTAAAAATATTTTTAATTAAATGCAAACCCAAGTGAATAATTTGCTCTTGTTTCTCTGTTTTGAGATTCACACAGACTTAGCAGTCTTGTTTAAATGTTAGAAATTGAGTTAATAAACTCTTCTTCCTTCGGTGCTTTCTGGCTAACTTTATAGCTTTATATATTATATCCCTCCACTTTGTTCGGTATTCCCTGTCTCTCCTTTGCTCCTCCACGTAAACTGCTGCCTAGCCATACCTTCCTCAGCAGTGGAAAGTCAGAATTGAAATGAATCACTGCGTGAAATGTATCTAACTTGATGGTTATTATGGTGAAATGTATAAAATATTAAGCATAATAAAAAGCCATATTAATATTTATTGTAATCATAAATTATACGTCCATTGAGGAGGATTTGGATGTTATAGTCAACAGCGTCAAACTCTCTGTCACCACCGTCAGAAAGAAAAGCTGACGTTGCTGATCTTTGACAGAGTTGAACATTTTTTGTGTGTTATACAGGAGCCATCTTTTTTTCCTTCTGTAGCCAGCTGCCTTTGGCCACTTATTGAAATACATGCACTTATGTCATCATTTTAAACGATTATTTATATGCTGAAAAGTCAGTTCTTACCCGCCATGGTTGTGACACAAATAGAAATTTAGAAATATTTAACAAATAGCACACTTGTAGGAGCTTGCTTGACCTTGTTGCATTAAGCCGAAGTGGATGGTCGAATGGGAGTCATTTGGAATATAGCTGACCAAGTGGTTCCCTTATTTTTCTGTTTTTTTATAAATATCTGACATCGACAAAATTTGGAACACATTTTGCGGAACCACAAAATGAGAGTAAATATAATTGAAAATGCACTGCTCTTGGTTTTAAAGTCAGTGTTGTACCTGAACGCGTTCATTGAACGGTAGTTCATGAACTCGTTCATATTTTGGGCGAACGTGAACTGAACGTACTGTATTACTGCCTGATGAACGTTACTGTGAACTCGTTCATTCTGGTGTCTGTGAACGGCCCGCTCACTCGGTTTAACTTTGTTCAATAGGGGGGTTATTTGTTTATCAACACGGCGGATGCTCACGCAGGACGCCATGTTGTTTGACCGGTTGCCATGGTTATCTCTGTGTAGTTAATTTGCAGTTGCAGTGTTGTCCGCTTACTGTTACATTAAACTGTAATCAGAAAACGCGGTTATATGCTATAGACCCTATAGTATCTGTGGTGTAAAGGCTGGGACGAATTTCGAATTATAAATATGTACACTTTATGTTGAAAGTATAGACCGTCGCGATTCCTATTGAAACTAATGGTGCGGTGATTATTCTTCAAAATGAGAGCTGTTAAATTGTGAAAAATGAATTAAACTGTTATCAGACAATGCGATTATATGCTTGACCCTAGAGTATCTGTGGTATAAAGGCTCAGACGAATTTCGAATTATAAATATGTACAATCCATAACGTTAGCTCTCTGCCTCCTAGCTCAGCGGACTAGAATACCTCCTAGAATCATTGCTTGTTGGCCGGAAACGGAAAGGGGGGCTGTTTACGTTTGGTTGTAGTCTTTTCGCTGGGTTCTCCGTCTCAACAGTAGGGCTAGAACCGAGCAAAAAGACTACAACCAAACGTGAACAACCCTCCTTTCCGTTTCCGGCCAACGAGCAATGAGTCTTCCAACAGAAATCAATGGGATTTACAAAATGCGCTAAATGTGCAATAAAACACGATAGAAACTGTATTTCGCTACGATACTTGATTCAACCACTCTATTTCATCCTAGACAAACCACAAAGGGGGCTCCATGTTTAAAATACCGGAAACAAATAATAGCTCACAGCAACATATTGAAAAGAAGAACTATGAACTAGTTTATTATTTGGAACTTTGAACTTAGTTCAAAATGTTGAATTATGAACGTTTAACTGAACTAGTTCATTTTAAAATTTGTGAACTGAACTTTGAACTAGTTCACGTAGAAAGTGAACTTTCCCAACACTGTTTTTAAAGTATTATTTTGTCATCTCATCTTTCATCTGGTGTGTGTGATTACATATCATATTTAATCATTTTTTTTATAATTTACAGTATTTATCAAATTAAGATTATAATCTCTAGTCTCTTCATGTTTCACAAATGTCCAGAACAAGGACTTCCAGTTCCTCTTTCTAGTTGCCTGTGTACCCTATAACCCTCAAACTATGTGAAACACCATTTTCTAGTTGCGAAAAAGGAAGGAACTCTAAATAACGTTGTACCCTATTACCCCAATCCTGTCCGAAGTTATTTTTCAAAACATGTGAAATATCATTTTATAAAATAGGCCCATTGTAGATTTCAGTCTAACAAATCCATAAAACAAAGTTTATATTCTCGAATTTAACTTAAAGTAGGCCTTCACTACTACTAAATCGGAAAAGAGCCCAAATAGCCTACAGAGGTCATGGTAACAGAATTTAATAAACCTTCAGTAAGTAGCCCTATCTCTATTAAACACAGATCCGGACGACCATATGTGACATGTTGTGTGTACGTAGAGACAGATTGCCCTGAACTAATCTGGATTACACTGCGTCTGTCCCCCTGGCTCCTGACACACACACACACACACGCACACACTCTAACACTTGCATACGTTATACAAAGGGACCCACTGGGTCTTCAGACCATGGTCCTTGAACCTGTGTTATCTGGTCTTCTTCTACATCCAATATATTACATAACAGAGCCCTCCACAATGCAAGGGAAGTAGTGCAGCTGTGAAAGAGGAAGGGGCCTCGTCGTGGATGCAGAACCAGCCCTGTCTTATAAAATGCCTGTCGAATAGCGTTCAGATTTTGTTTGCTCCTGAACGACCTGCAGGAAATCTCTCCTTCTGGACTCACCGGGCGGGTGGTGAAGAGTGAAACATGCAACGATGCGGGGGAGGGAACAAGATTCTCTACGGGTTGACTCTGGCCACGGGGATAGCAGAGTGCCTCGGTTTTGCCGGCTTGGTGTTTGGGTTTGCCTCTCTTGTGTTTGTGCTGAAACAAGATGGGTACTTCAGTCAAATGTGTGTCAACGTCACGGCCGCAAACAACACAAGCTATACAGGTGAGGGACATTGCTTCCAAATTCAATTTGAATGTGTTTTGCATTTGAGAGTGGAGAATGGAGATTGCACTGCTTACCTGGATAGCAGAACTGCTCTTTGGGAGAATGCATTATGCATTATCTGTTGCTCTTTGGCTCTGTCAATCTGTCTCTCTCTCCCTCTCTTTCTGTTCATCTCTCTCTTTCTCTCTCCATCTCTCTCGCTGTCTCTTCTCTAGACTGCAGTGGGCAAGATGAGCACTTCTCTCTGGTCTTTACCATCGCCTCGTTCCTCATCGCCTTTCTGAGTCTGCCAAATGGCTACCTGTTTGATCGCTTCGGTACCATGGTAACCAGACTTCTGGGAATGTGAGTTCTTGTACCAATCTCTCTATTATGAACGCTCAAAGGTGGTGTAAATAGAGATGTCAAACACAGATAGGCTTGTTATTGTGTAATGTGGTCACTGTGGTATGGTACATTTCACATTAGGGCCCTGGGTGATAGTAGTGTGTAATAAAGTGTTGACAAAAAAGGACCAATATATTGTGAAAATCGGTTTATATAAACTACACATAATACCTTAACGGTTCAAATTGCTCACTTGTTTTCCTAAGATACATAACGCTCATCTAATGGATGCTCAGCGTCTGGCTTCTTGTTATTATGATCCGGTCAAACAAGATCAAATGTGCTTCAATCTGAATAAATACATTATGAACCTTTCTCGTACCCTCCAGAACCCTGTATGCCATTGGAACTCTGATCATGGCCTTCTCTAGTGCAGGTAGGATGAAAACTTTGGTACAAAAACAGAAAACAGGAAAACCAACAGTTCCATCCCCTTTCCCCTTCAAGCCAATTGAAATCAGTTATTGTACCGTTCATATTGAACCATTGAGTAACTATTTGCACAACGTAGTGACCTCGAAGAGCAGGTCGCTATACAGAGGAGGCGGTTTGGGTGTTACAATGTTGCCTGTGTTTACTCATCATTATTTTCTGTTCCACTCCTTTCTAGCATACTCTATGCTGCTGTTTGTGGCCTTTCCCTGCCTTGCTGTTGGAGGGATTATCCTCCTCCTAACCAACATGCAGGTGAACCCACCATTCAGTCACGACTGCGTGCAACCATGCACACATTGTTTCTGATAAGAGCAAATGCTTTTGTTAAAAGTTTGGGATCACCTAGACAATTTCATGTCTTCCATGAAAACACAATTGCACAAGGGTTTTCTAATCATCAATTAGCCTTTTAACACGACAATGTACCATTAGAACCCAGGAGCGATGGTTGATGGAAATGGGCCCCTGTAAAACCTATGTAGATATTCCATAAAAATCAGCAGCTTCCAGCTAGAATACATTAACAATGTCTAGACTGTAATTCTGATTAATTGAATGTTATCTTCATTGAAAAAAACTGTTATTTTAATTAAAAAATGAGGACAATTCTAAGTGACCCCAAACTTTTGAAGGGTAGTGTACCTCACCGTAAGACTGTGCAGCTTTTAACTGACTGTCTGTCTGTCTTACTGTCTGCTTTTGATGAAGATCGGCAACCTGTTTTCTGCCCATCGTTCCACCATCATCACCATCTACAACGGGGCCTTCGACTCCTCCTCCTCAGTCTTCCTCATCGTTAAGGTAACTACCTTAATGAGTTTTAGTTATAAATAAAGTAGGGCTGTACAATTAATCAAATTTGGGTCAAACGATCTCCAAACTAATATAATCACGTTGAACCGTATTTTTATTTATTTATTTAAAAAAGAAAAGTATATCTTATTCATTAAATGTTTTATAGAAATATAACAGCTGGATACATATTTGTGCATTAATTTCAATTTGAACATTTTGTATATTTTTTTCAAATTCTTTGAAAGTTCTCAGTTACAGTGTTTTTTTTGGGGAGAAATGCTGAATGAATGCATCATGTTTTCAAACTCTAAAATAATCGTTTGTAAAATCGTGATTTCAAGATTAACCAAAATAATCATGATTATGATTTTTCCCATAATCGAGCAGCCCTAAAAGAAAGGACTTATGCACCCGTCCTTTTATGCCCGGAGTTGCATCCGAGTGTTTTATCTATGGGACACTACTGGGCAAACACAGCTTATCAGTTGAGCGTTATAGCTTGCTGGTCAAACAGCCAATTGATGGTCAGTCCTTTATATAGGCTACCAAGAATTGTTATGTATCTAGGCAGCATGTGATCTATGAAGATAGGGCAAGATTTCCAGTCAATGCATCTTCATGATCCTCCTGTATCTTTACAACCGAATTGTTTGTTATATTTCTAAGTATACTTTCCCAAATTAATAAAAATACCAATTCGATACCAATTCTCTACACATCGGACACATGCTTGTTAAAGCTGGACTGCTGTTGTTCATTATTGTCATTTCTGAATCATCTGATACTTGATTGTCGTGGTGATTTCTTTACGAGATATTGCGTTTAGGACAGATGAGACTTCTATATGCAAAATGCACACAATAGTTTGGGAAAATTAACCTATTTTAATGTACACATACGCTAGTCTCCTCTATAGCAGAGTGAGCCCAAAATACAGTTTCACAGAGCTATTTAAAGAACTTCACCCCCTCCCTGCAATGCACTTGTCAATGATCAAATCAGGGAGTTGTTTACCTAAAGCAGCGGTCCCCAACCACCGGGCCGCGGACCGGTACCGGGCCGCGGGACATTCCTAACCGGGCCGTAGGTTAGTAGGCTACGACATGATTAGAAAAAAAAATGTACATGCCATATGTCTATATGCAGTGGTTAGATTGCATATAACATGTTTGCATTTTTGGCAAGGTCTTAACTTATTTTCTTAGGGATAGCTGTCTGTCTGTCCCGTCCTCAACACGTATTGGCTTCAGCGGCTGCGCGCGCAGCCTAAGCTCACTTCAGTTCAACAGTAGTGTCACACTATGAGCTCAGCTCAACCTGACACTCCAGAGGGGAGACTGAGGACTGTCTTTAAACTGGCAGATAAAGTTGCTGCATTTAAAGCCAAGCTTGATTTGTGGGGACGACGAGTGGACAGGGGAGTATTCGATATGTTCCAAACATTAGTGGGGATTTTGGGAGAGACTGAGGCAGGGCCCATTCTCTCGCAGCTGGTGCGCGATCACCTTGTTGCGCTTTCAAATTAATTCAAACGTTACTTCCCATCCTCCAAAGATCCACGGCGAACCGAACGAATGAGTGGATCCGCAACCCATTTGTCAATGTCCTGAATCACTTGTCAGTGCAGGAGGAAGATCAAATGATCGAATAGCTAATGATGGTGGTCTTAAAAGTGTGTTTGAGCAAACCTCTCTGGCGGGTTTTTGGATCAAAACCAAAGCGGAGTATCCCGAGATATCCGTAAAAGCGCTGAAAACGTTGCTTCCACTTCCCACCACGTACCTATGCGAGGCCGGGTTTTCGGCAATGACTGCAACTAAAACAAAATTGCGCAATCGATTGGACATTTCAAACACGTCACTGTCTTCCATCACTCCCAGATGGAACCTTCTTGTTGCAGGGAAACAGGCACAGGGCTCCCACTGATTAAAATGAATTGTAGCCTATTCTGTGGCCTCACAAACGCGTGTTAAGTTCCCTTACTGACATTTTCTGTTGTTCATGTTTACATTTGATAGATGTTACTTCAAGTTTAGTTCAATATATTTATGTTCATAGTTGTTCATTTTTCACTTGTTCAAGTTCACATTATTTTTTAAGAGTTTGTTACCTTCACTGTTCATAAATAACTGGAACTAGTTATTTTAAATGAATGCATGCACAACACTATATGAAAATATCAACAAATTGGCAACCTCTGCACAACATAACCCAACCCAATAATACTAAAACTGTATGCAACAGGCACTTTGTGTTTCCTTGCAAGTGTTACAAAGGTTATTTCTGTCTGTTATCCAGGTTCTGTATGAGCAGAACATCTCTATCCAGACCTCCTTCCTGGTCTTGTCCTTCTGCAGCATCATACACCTTCTCAGGACCTTCCTGTTGATGCCCAGAACACACATCCCGTACAGCCCTCCCAGTGACTACAGCTACGGGTGAGACCTGCTCAAATCTACTGTATACACTATGACACAAGCTTTCAAAAGTTTGGGGTCACTTAAAGATGTCCTTATTTTTTTAAAGAAAGCACCGTTTTTTTTTCATTTTGAGATAACATTTAATCAGAAATATAGTCTAGACATTGTTAATGTGGTAAATGACTGTTTAGCTGGAAACTGATGATTTTTAATGGATGGTGGTCTTAAAAGTGTGTTTGAGCAAACCTCTCTGGCGGGTTTTTGGATCAAAACCAATGGTGGTCTAGGTGTATAGAGGCCCATTTCCAGCAACCATCAATCCTGTGTTCTAATGGTACATTGTTTAGCTAATCGTGTTAAAAGGCTAATTGCTAATCACTTCAAAAATCAAGAATATCCACCAGCACCTTGGAATAATCCCTCACCTCAGCATCTCGACAGACTTTCACCCATCGTCACTCTCACTCTCCCCCTGCCAGCTTCCCACTCTCTCAGAAATCACAGAACTCATCCAAAAATCCAAACCATCCACTTGTCATCTGGACCCCCTCCCCACACAACTAGTTAAAGCCTGCCTTCTCTGGCCCCCCTCAGTTCTGCCATCACCCACTCCTCTCTCACCACTGGAACTTTCCCTACAACCTTCAAAACCTCGGCTATTACACCAATACTGAAAAAACCTGGTGCCGACCCCTCCAACTTCACCAAATTCCGTCCCATTTCCAATCTTCCATTCATCTCTAAAATCCTAAAAAACAGTGCCTCCCCCATTCTCACTTATCCAACAATAACCTATATGATCAGTTCCAGTCCGGTGTCCGCCCACTCCATAGCATTAAAACAGCACTCATCAAGATAACCGACGACCTCCTAATGGCACCATCCTCATCCTCCTCGACCTCAGTTCATCCTTTGATACACTCTGTCAGACCACCCTCCTCAACAGGCTAGCTTCGATTGCCATCACCCACACTCCGTTAGACTGGTTCAAATCATACTTATGTGGCCGCACACTTATCCAACTGAAGCCCTTCAAATCCATCCCCTCCCCCGTCACTTCAGGTGTGCCCCAGGGCTCTGTCCTGGGACCCCTCCTCTTCATGATCTACCTCCTTCCCCTCGGCAATATCTTCCGCAAATTTAAGATTTGATTCCACTGTTATGCTGACGACACCCAGCTCTACCTCACCACTAAACCCTCGTCCACTCTTCCGCCCTCCTCCCTCACTAATTGCATCACTGAAAAAAAAAATGGTTCACTCTCAACTTCCTCAAATTAAATAGCAGTAAAACTGAGGTTCAACTCATTGGCACAAAATCTACCCTATCAAAAACGAACAGCTTTTCAATCACCATAGATAATTCCACTGTTGCACCCTCCTCCAAAAGTCTGGGTGTCATCCTGGACAGTACACTATCCTTTCAATCCCATATCAATAACATCCCCCGGTCTGCCGACTTCCACCTACGAAACATAAATCGGCTCCGCCGTTCCCTGACCCCCCACACTGCCGCCATCCTCGCCCACAGCCTCGTCACCCCCCGTATAGATTATTGCAACTCTCTCCTTCTCGGCCTCCCTCACAAATCCCTCCATAAGCTCCAACTGGTCCAGAATTCAGCTGCCCGCATTATAACTCGAACCCTATCCATCCACCACATAATTTCCGTCTCAAATTCAGAGTCCTCCTGTTTACATTTAAGGCCATCCACAACCTTGCTCCCCCATATCTGTCCAACCTCATCCATGTACCCACTCCCTCCCGCTCCTCCCAGATCCTCTTCCTCCGTACACCTGTCTGTACCCTCTGCCCGTCTCACCACCATGGGGCACAGAGCCTTCAGCCGCTCTGCTCCCTGACTCTGGAATGCTTTACCACCTGAACTCAGAAACATCACTTCATTTCCACTTTTCAAATCACATCTCAGAACCCATCTGTTCAAAACGGCCTATTCCACCTGATGTGGAATTACTGTCTGTGTTATTACAATTTTCTTTCTTTCTTTCTTAATTGTGTTCCCTTCTAATGACTTTTGTGTACCTCTCTACGGTGTCCTTGAGTGCCGAGAAAGGCACCTTTAAATAAAATTATTATTATTATTTATTATTATAATTGATGATTAGAAAACCCTTGTGCAATCATGTTAGGCAGCTGAAAACTTTTTAATAAAAGTGTGAGTTTTCGTGGAAACATGAAATTGTCTGGGTGACCCCAACTCATGAACGGTAGTTTATATACAGTTTATGGCAAGGTACAGATGTCCAAAAGGAATAACCACCGCATCTGGCAGGTCAGTTAGAAAATGTCAACATATTTCCATGTAGACTGAGATTCGGAAAGTCTGACGCTCGCGACAAGGAGGAGACAGAGAAGATGAGGCAGGTAGCCGCGGCAACCGGGTTGGCAGAGCTCGACGAGAAAGCGGATGCACAGGGACAACTTGAGAACATCTCTGAAGAAAAAGGTATCTCTTTGGTGCAGTTATCCTCAAAAAAACAATTCTACACAGTGCATAAAGTGCTATTTTTAAGTGCCAGACTCCACCCTCACAGTACCTTAACACGTGACCTATGCTCCGCCGCAGTGCCCAGCTTCCGGAGCTGTGTGCAGTCCTGGTTCTTCCTTTGGCACCTGCTGTGGCTGTCCCTCATGCAGCTCCGGCACTACCTGTTCATCGGCACGCTGAACCCGACCCTGAACCGCCTCGCCAACAACGACCCCGCCCTAGGTAAAACAAGGACGAGAGAGAGAGAGAGAGAGAGAGAGAGAGAGAGAGAGAGAGAGAGAGAGAGAGAGAGAGAGAGAGCCCAGAAGGCCCACTCCTCGTCATGAAGTCCCCTCTGCTGGGACAGAGATGTGGTTGACAGGCAAGGTAGATGGGAAGAGGGAAGAGATGTGCTGATTGGTCAAACATTTGCAAGGAGCAGTCTCGAATCAAATGGTTTAATATGGAGACAGCTGCAGTCAACAGGCAGATTCTTTCTTTTGCTGACCACTTGTTTTTTATCCCGACAAAAGCCCCGTAACGAACGTTCCTCTGCGTCTTTCTCGTAGAATGCACCACCTTTGAACGTCTTTGTTAAATGCGGCTGCATGACCTCCTCTCCCATGATGGTCGGCAGCTCGTGGTTTTCCCCGTCTCTCCAGTTAGAACTACTCATGTTGATATCGCTGCGTTGTCTCTGTTGAAGAGACAACACCTCAATGACTGCTTGTCAATTGAACCTACAGCACCTTTGAATACATCTAGTTCCTTTTCAGAATCGATATTCTCTAACCCGACTTCTGCAATCTAAAGTCTTCCTTGTGTGTCTCGGTTTGATATGGGTCTGCTGTGCCGGTCCTCTCAGTGAGCCAGTTCACCAACGCCTTCGCCATCACTCAACTCTGTGGAATCCTGTGTGCCCCCTGGAACGGTGTCCTCCTAGACAGACACAAAGGAAAGCCCCGGGCCCCAGGTACACTAAGGGGTGTGTGTGTGTGTGTGTGTGTGTGTGTGTGTGTGTGTGTGTGTGTGTGTGTGTGTGTGTGTGTGTGCAAATCGTCAATAACAATAAGCATATAAAAGTAGACGGTTGGTAACAGCTCGACCAAAAAAGCAGAACAACCAACTTGAAGAAGCCGTTCAGAGTGGAGATTATTTCCCGGCAGCTTCTTGTTCTTCTCAGTGTGAGCGAGCGAGTGCGTGCGTGCTACTCTAAATTGGTATATGCTGTCGTAGTATAACGTGACCATATATCAAGTATTCTTTTTGCATCTGTGTCATCTCATCGATGAGCAGGGTGTACCCCAACTTCTGCAGTCTACCCGTCGGTATCAGGGATGCCGACAGGTAGCTATTGGGGTACATCCTTTCATACTACGAGGGTTCAGAGACCTTTAGCAGCTATAAGCAACATCCTCCAAACATCCCTGATGCGGACAGGAAGGCCGCAGACATTGGGGTGCACCCCTTCTAGCTGAGAGCGTTCAGAGACCCTTACAGAGACCCTCCTAGCATCCGCTTCTCAGCTGGCCCACCCTCTCACACCCCCGCCAGACATTGGGGTACACCCTTTGATCCTGGGAGGGTTCAGAGACCCTTACCCTGACACCTACCCGTCCTTCGGAGGAGACGTAAAACCGAGGTCCTGACTCACTGAGGTCATAAAAGATCCCAGGGCACTTATCGCAAAGAGTAGGGGTTTCCCCGGTGTTCTGGCCCAACCAGGCACATTCAATCTGGCCCCCAAATCATCCTCCTGTATAATTGGCTGACTCCTTAATTCCCTCACTCTCCACTTCAAGCTGGTGTGTGGTGAGCGTTCTGGCGCAGATTGGCTGCCGTGCTACACCCAAGTGGGTGCTACACACTGGTGGTGGTGAGTGAGGTGGTCCCCCCCACCCCCCCGACTGACCGCCTCTCACCCCTCCCCCCCCCCCCCCCAACTGACGGTCTCTCCTAGGGCTACTTGATTATGGGAAAAATCATCAATCCCGATTATTTTGGTCAATATTAAAATCACGATTATTCAAACGATTTTTTTTGAGTTTGAAAACATGATGTATTTATTCAGCATGTCTCCCCCAAAAATATTTTGTAACTGAGAACGTTGAAATTTCGACTTAAAAAAACACACAAAATGGTCAAATAGAAAATTTCTCAAATCTCAAATAATGTACAGATATGTATCCAATTGTTCTGCACTTTCTATAAAACATTTAATAAATAAAAGTCGCAAACCCGATTAAATTAATTTTGTGATCGTTTGACGCTACAATCGAAATCGAGATCAAAATTCAATTAACGGCTCAGCCCTAGTCCCCCCCCCCCCCCCCCGCCAGGTGAGACAGAGCGGGAGGCAGACCTGCGCTCGGCGGTGGTGTCCCTGTTCGTGACGGCGCTGCAGTGCCTGCTGTTCTCCGTGTGCGCCACGGTGCCCGTGCTGCCGCTGCAGTATCTGACCTTCGTTCTGCAGGTGCTGAACCGCTCCTTCCTGTACGGCGGTCACGCCGCCTTCATCAGCATCGCGTAAGTATGGGGGGGGGGGGGGGGGTGTACTAGCAGCTTGTTGGTTGAAAGAGAGTGTGTGTCTCTCTGTGTGTGTCTGTGCGTGTGTGTGTGTGTGTGTGTGTGTGCTCCTTGGTAGAAAGAGTGTGTGTGTGTATGCGTGTGACGATTTTCCCCCAATGGCTCAACACCTCTCTCACACACACACACACGCACACATGTACATGCATACACACACATGAATACACACATACACGTTCATGCATACAAAGTTACAAACTCATGCATACACACATACTCACAGAGTTACAAACACATGCATACATACACACACACAAACGTACATGCATACACATTAAATCCTCTATCCTTGGTGTGGCCCCTCAGGTTTCCAGCGTGTCACTTCGGTAAGCTGTACGGCACGGTGATGAGCCTGTCGGCCCTTATCTCCCTCATCCAGTACCCCTGTTTCACTCTGGTCAAGAACTCACTCAACAGAGACCCTTTTTACGTAAGAATACACCTCTTCACGGTTTTCAATCATGCTTGGTTGACACAAAAGTTTTAAATCATTTGTTTTGCTTTATTGAATGTATGTCGGCCATCACCACTGTATCGACGCCTTTTCTAACTCGAGGTCTCGCCTCACTGTGATCCGTAGCTCAGAAGTCCACGTCGCTGACCCCAGCCCGCAGCGGGGGCTGGGGCTGCGGGGGTCACGTTTAGATTATGGGCATTTAGAAGACGCTTTTATCCATAGCGACTTACAATAACTACATTTGTCAGAAGAAGGAGAAACAATATATCGTTGTCGGTACAGTAAGGATGTTCATAGAAACAAGGTTAGGGTTAGCTCTAACAATCGCTAGGTTAACCCATTCCCCGTATACAACAAAGATAACTAAAATAAGATGCTACACAATGTTAAGTACTATTTTTAAGTGCAAGGACGTACAACATACAATAAGTGCGTAATGTGAATTATGGAGTGAAATAATTGTGTTTGTGTTGTGTTTCAGGTGGATATTGCGTTGACTTTCCTTGTGCTGCTCGTCTTCATCCATCCCCTGAACGTATTCCTCCACTGCAGACGAATGAGTCGAGAGAGACAGAAAGGACCGCCCGTCAATCTGGGTCTTTTAACGGAGGCAAAGACATAGAGGGGGGAAATGGATCACGTATTTTTGGATGCATGTGCTATGGTCCTGGTTTTTATCCATGTATAGCAAGTTTTTTTTACAAATATCTTGGTACAGCCACAACAAGCCAAACTAATAAGATCAGCATACCAAAATGTTGTTTGTACTGTGTTTTAAAGTCGATTTCCAAAGCAAAATGATGAATTCTTGAAAAATAGATTATTTTTTTGTGCGCTTTATTTGTTATTTGAGTACAGTTTAATAAAGTTTTTTGTAACAACAAAAATATATTCTCATATCACTTCAATACTATCATCTCCTTAGTAGCCTAATGTTGTAAATAATATCAGACTAATTAGTGACAGGATCGTAAAAATACAAAAGAGGCAATACAGTTTTAGAATTGTCTTAACTTCTTTCTCTGTGTGCTCGATTCAACCGAATTAGACAAAAAAAAAAAAAATCAATGGTAGCGACCAGTAGAATCAGTGAAGTGAGGGTAAAATAAACCAATCCTGCTTCTCGAATAGGTCTTCATTTGTTTTGGTTTTTTTTGCACAGCACCAAAACTATTCTCGGCGCAGGCCTGGGACGTTCACATGTACGAATGATGAACTACCTCATTTTTGGAAATAAGATTCACATTCCGCAAAGAGACGAGTGAAATTGCAGCATGGTGCATTGTACCATCACTGACCTAGCTGATTTCACCCCCGTCCTCATTTCAGCTAATTTCGGTCAAATGCTTACTCGGTCGATTGGGCTGCTGGCAGGATTGAGAAACAAAAGGAGCATTCCTTTAAGAAGGCGTTAAAGACAGAATACCAGTGACCATTGCTTGAATGCAGTGTTTCGATTTACAGTAATCCAAGATTCTGCAACAAGGAAAGCTCATCCTCTTTGAAAATCATCACCATGACTCGCTTCCAGAACTTCCCAAACCCATTTAACTTTCTTTCGTATGCACATGTGCTTAGATCCCAGTAGACCCAATGAGGATAAAGTTGTAGGAAGGGACGAGGTTGGGTAACAGGTTTGGAAAGTTTCACAAATACAACATAAAACAGATAAAATGCAATACAAAATTAGCTACCTAAGTACTAATGGTGTCATTGACCATATCAGATCCCCCACAGAGAGAAGGTGGTGTCAATACATTTCAGGCACCCTGGACCACTGATTCTGACCTTTTGACGGCTAAAAGAAACCTAAACGACGACTATAAGAAACCTAAACGGCAGTGACAAAAAGTAAAATAATCTCCAGACATAATGAGACCAAGACATCAGGGTCTGAAATCCTAGGAGTCAGTTAACAGTTAACAGTCAGTTCAAAAGGACGTCCCGCCCACAAGGCCGGCGTTGCATCTCCAACGCCACGGTCGTTCTTCTGCCTCACGTCCCGATTCTCAAAGTACCCTCAATCCGCCGGCGTGGTGACGTGGTTGTGATGCAAGAACAACATCTCCGCCAGGCTCTCCGGCGGTATGTTCCTCCTCTTGTTGGCGACGCCTCCGTCCGTCGCAAAGCCCACCGCGCCGCCGCCCGCGACGGCGGGGGCCGCCAGGTACACCCGGGCCACGGCCGCCAGCAGGGGGAACTGCCCCGCCTTGGCCTTCCACCACTGCAACGGCTCCACCCCGGCGGAGGGCCTCTTGTCGGCCGTGAAGAGGCTCAGCTCCATGTCCGCCGCCTCCTCCTCCGCCGCCTGCGCCGCCATGCCCGCCGCGGGGGGGCCGCCCAGCAGGTCGCCCAGCAGGAACTGCATCCCGGAGAGGCCGCCCTGGGACTCCGCCTCCGTCGAGTCCTTCTCCGCCCCTTCCTCGCCTTCGTCGTCGCTGTCCTCGTCCTCGGCGTCGTCGCAGCCCGTGAAGCGGACGGGCGGGGCGTTCTTGATGCGCTTGCTCCGCCGCGGCTGGTGGTCGTAGGAGTCGGAGGAGGAGAGGGAGGGGCTTCTCTTGATGCGGCCGCCGCCGCGCTCGCCGGACGCGCTCCGCCCCCTCTGGTCCTCCTTCATCATCTTGACCGCCTCCTCCTTCAGCCAATCGTGTGTGGCGGTTTTATCCTGGAGGAGAAGCATGGGAGATGTGATGAGGTGGTGGGAAAATTAAATGGCCCTCGAGTCCAATCAAACACTTTATATGACTGACTGATATTATTAACTGATATTACTAAAATGTATATTTTACAATATATATATTTTGAAATATTACAATATATCTTTTTTTCTTGCCATTTTATATTTTATTGTTTATTTTCAGATTGGGCCTAAAACATTTTTTTGTTTGGTTCCGGTTTCCGACCGACCCTGTCAATTTATGTACGACCCAAATTATATTATGAGCTTTAAAAATAAAATAAAAAATAAAATCTTTATTTTTTTTATGCAAACTATAATTACGTTTTGGTCAGCACCTCTTCATTCTGTACAAGGATGAGCGGATTTTCTCGTTTTTAAATGAAAACAACCTACCTATCATTCGCTACCGCTGGAATTTTTTTTTTTTTTAGGCCTTAGTAAATGCCTTTATTGGTTGTGCACTTTATTGTTTACTTTAGTGTCAGGATATGTCTCATCTTTATCGGTTATGCATGTGGATTTTATCTTTCTCAGTGGGACAGTGGGAAACGTAATTTTTTAATGTGAAGAAATAGATGCAGGAAATACTGACGGCTGACTTGGAAACCAGCAAAGACACTTCATTGTCTCCAAACGTTACCTTGGCCTCCATGAACCCCAGGTGACGGAACTGGGGGTCCAGAGAGCACGCCACGCACAGAATCCGGTTCACCGCGGGGTCCTTGTAGCAGGCTGCCAGCCTCTCCCTCATCCTCATCTTCACCCCCTTGGTGAGGGGCGACACCTCGCCGGGCTGGGACACCAGGTGGCGCGTGAGCAGGCCGATGAGCATGGGCTTGATCATGGAGAGGCAGGGGAAGGCCTCCTTGGCGAGGGTCCGACAGGCGACGTCCATGGGCTTCAGCACCGAGCAGAGCTCCTGCAGAACCGTCCATTCGGACTCGCCGAGAACCGCAGCGCCGCCCGCGCTGGAGTCCCCCTCGACGGGGTGCTCGTGTTTGATGATGGTGCCGTTCTCCAGCTTTATCAGCTCGGAGAGCAGCTTGCTGTGCTTGTTGAGAATGTTTACCGCGGTGAAGAGGCTTTTCCAGCCGAGCGGGCTGTGAGCCCACGACTTTAGATGAGCTCGTTCCCCCGGCGCCATCTTGAGCAGCAGCAGCTCGATCTGAGGGTGGAACGGGTTGCTCGTCGCGTGCGTGAACATTCCCGAGAGGACGTCTTGGAACATTCTCAGGGTGTCCGAGATGATGGGCAACGACATCACTTCTTCGACGCAGCCTCGCACGGCGTTGAAGAAGCAGGGGATGGTCGGGATGGTCGGACTGGGCGCGGGGTCCCGTCCGTCCGGCTCGCCACTTTGTTTGGGCCTTCTCGGGCCCGAGGCGCCGTTCTCCACCGCGTCTCCACCGAGCAGGACCAGGTGGGAGTGAGGGATCCCCCACTCCAGGGCCATCGTCTTCACCTGGGCCACCACCCCGTCCGTCTCCGTCTCCGTCAGCCTCTGGGTGGTCAGCGCCCAGTTCTGAGGATCAAAGTTGGCGTCGACATAGTGCACCCAGAGGGTGGCGTTCCTGCTGGCGTCCCCGAGCCAGACATGCCGCCAGACGTCCACGCTCAGAGTCACCGGGCGCGACGCGTCCGTCGTGTGGCGAAACGACGTCTCCTGGGTCTCCGACTGCGACGTGTAGTCGAACGCGTTCTCGTCCTCGTCTTGGCCCGCCGCGGTGCACCTCAGGAGCTGGCGCAGACGTTTCTCCTCCCTGGCGTGGAGGTCCTTCAGGAGGGCCTCCAGGGCGCGGGCAGTGGGCAGGTCTTTGTTGGACGGCGCGAGGGTATGCATCAACTCCTTGAAACCCTGCCCTTCCACCATGGCCGGTGGGTAGAGGTCCCGGATCAGGAAGTTGCAGACGGCGCTGACCAGAGTGTCCGTGGCCGGAGTACTGAGGAGGAAGGGGGGCGTGGAGGCCCAGTCGGGAGAGCCGCTGCGGGCTGGGGTCAGCGACGTGGACTTCTGAGCTACGGATCACAGTGAGGCGAGACCTCGAGTTAGAAAAGGCGTCGATACAGTGGTGATGGCCGACATACATTCAATAAAGCAAAACAAACAAGTTGAGGTTAAAGGGTGACATATTATACCACCGGGTGCGAGTGCGATGAGCCGTAACAAGCCGTTTTCGCAAATCTGCTTCTTCCGACATCACAAGTGGGCGTGTCGACCCAAATGGATGACGGATAGATAAGCAACGTTTGCTACAGTCCACTGGGTAGGCTGGTAGACTCATCTATCCAGCGCACATCTAGGTGGACACGCCCACTTGTGATGTCAGAAGAGGCAGATTTAAAAAAAACGTCTCGTAGCGGCAAATCACACTCATACCTGCTGGTGTAATAAAACGACTAATTATATTAATTGAGTACAGGGACATTTTTAGAATTACAAAGATGGGCTGCATATAACGACAACCTCTCTTAAGACCTTTAGACCTGAGCCGAGGAGCCCAACGTATTACTCTGAAGATAAGAAGTCAAAGTTATGACGACGAACGCATTACCATATAGAGGGTTCCTGATCCTCTGGCCCCTGATGAACCGATGCGAACTGATCTGGTGCTTGTCCCTCAGGTGGCTCACTGTGTCTCCCAAGGCGACCTGGTTCCCACAGAGCTTACACACTGCCGTGCTCCAGTCGAGGGGCTGACCGCTGGGGTCCGGCCTGAAGCCGTAGAAGTACCAGAGTCTGCTGTGGCCTTGAGTCGGGTGGTTCATGAGGTTCTCCGTCCCGGGGAAAAAGTTGTACTCTTCGTGGAGGTAGGCGGGGCCGTACGCGACTCCGGCGGTGGCAGTGCCGCCACCGGAGTCGAGGGCAGAGTCCGGGGTGGAGGTGCTGGTCACCTTGTGGATGATGGGCATGGCGTCCTGGACCTGGCCGTGGGTGAAGCACAGCGAGGAGCTGGGCTCCTCTAAGGTCACCAGCTGGACGTCCAGGTAGAGGCGCAGGATGCTCTCCTTTTTCCCGAAGTCGCACCTCGTATCGGCGGGATCTGGACGGCAGGAGCGAGAGAAAGTTATGTAACAGAACGATGCTTCCAACTTATTCTTTGAACCTCTATGAACTATTGGTGCTTTTTTCCCCCCAATTAATACAGAGATTCTCTTTGTTTTTTACATTGCACTGACAGACTTTAATTACTGGCAATTACTTTATGATTTATATTGTTTGTTCCGTTTGTCCTTACTTTTGTATTTGCTTTAGCCTCTATTTTCGTTTTCCCTAGCACTACTTTATATTTTTATTGCATTATATCCTGAAACTTCAACTGCTGCTGGGCTGCTGTAACAAAGAAATGTCCATCCATCTATCGAGACAGAGGCCTTGAAGCAGAGCTCAACCAGGAGCATACGTCTGCTGGCTCACCCAGGCACAGTACAGCAGCGTAGTCCTCTCCGATGCGGACCTTGAGCTCTCCTCCCTCGGGGATCGGCTTGGAGGTCTTGTAGTAGATCTGCTGGTTGATCTGGATCACAATCAGGTTGTGATCCTCCTCCTTAGCGGCATATGAGACGTACCTGAAACAATGTGATGTGTAGTCAGATTAACTTCACAGTAGGGATGCACCGAAATGAAAATTCTTGGCCGAAACTGAATACCGAATACCGAATGTGGCTTCTGCTGCTTTTCATTCATTTTTCACCATTGCATAAATCCAACAATTAAATGTCCTTGATAAACTTTTTTGTCTTGCATTTCCATAAAAAAAAATCAATTACAAATTTGATACAAAATATTTATTTAATACTGAACGTTTTCTAACATTCCATCAGACCTTATAGCAAGAATTTAAGAACAATGTACCTTTAAATAAATGAGTAAAACATTTTTATTATTTTTTTTTATCAAAAATAAAAATGTTCTCTGTATTTTTTTTCGGCCTTTTTACTCCTTCGGCCGAAACCCAAAATTATGTTTTCGGCCATTTTCGGCCGAACATTTTCGGTGGCCGTATATTCGGTGCATCCCTAGTTTAGAGAGGGTATGTCATTTTGCTCAAGGGTTGGGCATTTTGCGCAAGGATGTCTTTATGTCCACAGGTAGAATGCAGACATCGGGGTTCAAACCATGACCTTTCAGATTGGGACCGAACACCCAGCAACACTAGACTATCCCGCAACCCTCCACCCCCCCCCCCCAATAACAGGGCCCGTATGATTAATTAAAAGTTCATCTTGACATACTAGGAATATTAATACATCACATTTTTGAAGATGGAGAAGAAAGAGTTACTCAGGACAGGTGGGCAGTGTTACTGAAGCCAATCCGAATGTCTCACCTCATCCAGTTGGATTTGTTTTCATCTGAAGCATCTACGTAGTAGAACTCTGATTCCTCCCTAATCTGGAGATGTGAGCAAAACGTACGGTTAGTTAAACTCAAACAGAGCGGGCAGAACTGATTTCACTCACAAAGTATTCCCAAAGCAGATATGGTTAAACGGTCAATGGGTGGGGTGCCTTGCTCAGGGACACCACGAGCAAGGCACGAGAAAGGACGCTGCTAGAACGGAGCCGGGGATCGAACTGGCAACCTTCCGTTTGCCAGCCGACCCGCACTGGTTCTCATCTAATAAGAAACAAGAGACCCTGCACGCCTGCACGGACGTAGTCCATAATCATGCGGCGAGCCGTTCTCCTGAGGCCGTCTTGATACTCACGATCCAGGCGTGGCTGAGAGTGCTCCGCGGCGCCCCTCGGACCAGCTCCCCCACGAAGGGTCCGAAGACGAGGCCCTCCTGGAGGTGGAGCTTGGCGTGGACGCCCATCTCCACCACCCACTCCTTGGACGAGGCCCCGGGGGACGCCGCCTCGCTGGGCTCGGGCTCCAGCCACAGGTTGAGGCAGAAGGGGAGGGAGAGGGCCGCCCGCGAGGGCCCCACCTCCAGCCCGGGGTCCGCCGGCGGAACCGAGGCGTCCGAGACGTAGTTCTGGGTCGGGGCGGTCAGGGGGCTCGGGCTCGGGCTCGGGGCGTCCTTCAAGGGGTTCTCTGAACCGGAATCCAGAACGGGGAAATCTGAAGACACAAGGGGGTTTTTGGGGTTGAGTAGAGTTTGTCTGACTGCGGGTGAATCGGTGATATAGTGGCACTCCGTCTCACTCCTACTCGTCGTCCTCTGTACCACTTGTTGGGAGTCCGCTGACAGCGTTTGCGACGCGGGGGCGAAAAGACAAGACAATGTTCCTTCGTTTTTAAATGTTCACTTAAAAGTCTTCAAACAAAATACACGTCTTCAACTATATAAACTACGGTCTCACGCACGGTCAAAAAACTGTGTAGCTTCAATCAATGTTAGACTCCAAACTGAATTACGTTACCATCGTTACCGTTATAACTATACAGTGACGTTGTTACGTAAAAATCCCAAAACATAGAGAATAACATATTTACCATTTATACCTCACTAAATTATTAACAGTTTTACACATTATGAATTAACATAAAATTAATATTAGCCTTTTTATATCATTTTAAACTAAGTATTTATTATTAATCAATTATTGGCCTATTGGCTCTTACAGGTGATAATGGTAAATGGGGCAGCCACTCAAAGCTCTGTACAATATTGCCTCGCATTCACCCATTCATGCACACCGACTGCGGCGTCAACCATACAAGGCGACCGCCAGATCGCCAGGAGAAGTCAGGGTGAGGCGTCTCGCTCAGGGACAACTCGACACTCGGCTAAGAGGAGCCGGGGATCAAACTAGCAACCTTCAGGTTACAAGTCAACCGGCTCTACCTCCTTTTTTAGGCTCTCTTGTATGAAAAGTCATGTTTCCCAGATTTGTAAATAAAGATTAATCACGATTATTGTTGGTATCCTAATATATGTTGGTATTGTGTTTGAGATACCACAAATTAGATAAAACTTATATTGGCGTTTTAATGTTTACATTATTATGGTTCCATAAAACATACGTTAAACACACTTTTTTGTATTATTATTGTGATGATCATGCCAACATTAAATGGGAACAGATCAAAACTGCTTACTCCAATAGCTTACTCCAATAGTAGTGAAGTCTGCCTGGGAATAAAGCAAAGGAACAGAAAAGAGTGGATTACAGCAGACACCTGGAAAGTCATAGCAGATAGGAGAGCCCTTAAAAAGAAATGAATGGAAGCCAAGTCAGAGAGGATTAAAGATAAATACAATCAACAATATAGGGAAACCGACAGAACAGTTAAGAGGATGGCAAGAGAAAACAAGAGATATTATATAAACAGTCTTGAAGACCAGGCAGAAGAAGCAGCAAACAAGGGAGAGCAAGGAAAGGTCTACAAAATCACCCGAATAGTCTGCGGTAGGTACCATAGAGCTATAGATACGCTCCGATCACTGACAAACAAGGGCGAACTCTTGCATCAGAGGCAAGGTGGGCTGAACACTTCAGCGAGGTCCTAAACAGACCCCCCACCAACAGCCGAATCAGAGATACAGGAACCTGAGACTGTCCCTGAGGTTAACACTGCACCACCAGAAGAAAAAAGAAATAGTTTCAGCCATCAAATCACTCAAAAACGGAAAAGCCCCCGGGCAAGACAACCTGAATGCAGAACTGTTCAAAGTACACCCAGAACTTTCAGCAAAACTGCTCAGACCACTTTTCACATCCATATGGGAGGGGAAGACGATACCAAACGACTGGTCAAAGGGTGTAATCGTAAAGATCCCCAAGAAAGTTTCCCTAAAAAAACTGCGACAACTGCCTTGGAATTACCCTTTTGTCAATTCATAGTAAAATACTATCAAAGTCATAATACAAAGAATACAAAGTCATAATAGACAAGCAGCTCAGAAGAGAACAAGCAGGGTTTCGGAAAGGAAGAGGGTGTGCCGACCAAATTTTCACACTGTGCAACATTATAGAGCAGTGCACAGAATGACAAAGACAGCTATATATCAATTTTGTAAACTTCGAGAAAGCATTTGACAGCATACACAAAGTGAGGCTGTTTGCGTGGTGTCCGCATTACTCTTCAATACCGTCATATACTGGGTGTTGCGAAGAACAACCGAAGATCAACCTAGAGGCATCGGATCAGACACTATTTACAACACTTGAAGAGCTAGACTTTGCAGACGACTTGACACTGGTTTCCCATACACAACTACAAATACAAGAAAAAACATCCCGTGTCAACAGATTTGCACAACAAATAGGACTGAACATAAGCCAGAAGAAAACAGAGGTGATGACCTTAAAACACACAAAATCCCCCACCTATACAAATAAATGGAATAAATATACCCACAACAGAAGAGTTTAAGTGTAAAAAAACAAGAATAGTTGAGAATGTTAACCATCGACATCAATATCTTTAAGACATGTACAGCTTTACAAAACAATGTGAAGGCGATGCATAGGCCACTTGCAACAATAATTTAAATATTTTCTTCTCGATTGATCCCATTTCAGAACAATGCTTTCAGTAACTCATTTGATCATTTGCACTGGGAGGAAATGCCCAAAACAGAATAAAGTGCAAAGAAATCGGTATTAATAATTATGCTGCCGTATTGTGCGGTGATTTTTTTTAATAACAATAATAATAAAATAAAAAATAAGATTTTCTTATGTATTTATTTTTTGTGTGTGCAAAGATTATGCTGCCAAGTGCCAGTGGTGGCACGCGTGCTATAGGGTTGCCGACCCCCGGTAAAGTGGTATAATGTTATACCACACACACAAAGAGTGTATAGTGCATGCTTTGCATTCATCGCATGATTTCATTCTGGTTCAATCTATCCTGACCATGCTTAGGTTATTTATAATGTTTTAAAGTCTTGGTTGCTGGTAGGCTGATAGAAACGTTCCCAAAATGCATCTGGCTGGCATCTAAATCAAACAGCATCCCCAAATTGGAGCATGATACAACAACCACTTCCAAATCGCTTCCTTTTATTCCTCAGCCTGCACATCCCTGGAAGCATGGTGAAACTCTGTATCATAACGCATGCCAACAACAACAACGATCAGTCCCTCCACTGTGTTCGTACTAACCGCGTGGCTGAGCAACCAGCATCTTCCGGTGGCGGGTCCTCAGGTGAGCTCTGAGGTTGGTCGTGCTCCCGTTCTTGCTGTGAACGATCCTCCGGCACAGACGACATATGGGGTTGCAGGGATCCAGGGGTTTCCCATAATCGTCCGGGATCAGGCCAAAGTACTGCCACACGGTGGACTTGCAGTTGGGTTTGGGGATGAGATCCATGATCGTTTTTTTTGTGCTGCAGCTACTTGCTGCTAGCCCTGTGTGGGAAACACCAACAGCTACACGGTACGACTTCGCGTTTTTGGCCGCACTGGCTCGCCGTAGGCTGCTTTCGTCACCGCCGGCCGGGGAGTGACGTTGCCCTGGTAACCTGATACATTTCGCTACAACTGAACGATACGTGCGTAAAAAGCTGAACACGGAGGATGGCTTCGTGTTTGGTGCCCGATTTCCCCGCCGTGATGATGGCTCTGCAACATTTAGGGGAACTGGAGAGGCAGTTCAAGGAGGAGAAGGTGCCATTCAATACTGAGGCCAGCCATCATCTAAAGGAGATAGCAGCTGCTGTCACCAAGCTGGAGACGTCCAGGCGCTCAGTCCACGAGCAGCTGGAGGTGGAGACCATAGAGAACGGCAAAGTCAGACACCAGATTCACAAGTTCCAAGAAAAAATCAGCAAGGACATCATGGCCGACGTGACCGCGGCCAGGGAGTCCAACGCCAAGGAGATAGCGGACCTGCACGCCGAACTGAACAGCACTGCAGATCTTCAGCGAGCCACGACGGACCGTCAGGAGGAGATCCTCAGACAGAATCGCCTGCTGGTCCCCGAGAGGGACCAGGTGAGGGCCAAACACGACAGCGACACGGCCGTCCTCAACCACCGGATCTCCCTGAAGCACAGCGCTCAGGCTCAGCTGCAGCGGTCTCTGGACAAGGTGGCGGAGCTCAGAGGCTGCATCGCCGCCGCGGAGGAGAGCAAATCATCCCTGGAGCGCGACATGGCGAGAGAGAGCGCGGCGTTCGACGACACCAAGGACGGCCTCATGGTCGAGCTAGAGCGGGTTGCCAATTCCGTGTTGAAGCAGAAGCAGGAGAACGCCATGAGGCAGAAGAAGCTGAGCGATTTCAACAACTTGCGCATGGACCGGGACGACCAGCTGGCCGACTTGACGCAGCACGGGGCCAATCTGGGGCGCACCGTGGAGCGGCTCACGGCGTCGCGCGGCTTGCACGAGGTGCAGTTGAAGGAGGCGGTGGCCGGCCACCAGGAGGCCGGCCACCAGGTGGAGAGCGCCGAGCGGGAGCTGTGCGAGCTGCGCCGCCACTACGGGGCCGCCGGCCAGCGGCTCCAGGAGGACCTCGTACTGCTGGACCAGGAGATAGAGGAGGGGACGGCGGCCGGGGTGGTCTACAGGAGGACCCTGGCCGCCGCCGAGGAGCGCGCCAAGGTGCAGCGGCGGGAGGAGAACGAGATGCGGGCCGTCCACCTCACCGTGTCGGAGCGCCTGGAGAGCACCACCCGCCGGCTGGATGAGCAGCTGGCCTCCATCACCCGGCACGGCGCCCAGGCGTGCATGATGGAGGTGGAGACGGGCCGTCTGCTGGAGAGCAACCTCCTCAACGTGGGCCTCTACCAGGAGGACCAGGAGAAGGCGCGCGGCCGGCTGGGGACGGAGCAGTGGAACCTGGGCGAGGCGGAGGTGGAGAAGCGGGAGCAGGGGATCCTCCAGGAGGAGGCGCGGAAGGCGCAGGAGGCGCGCGTCGACAAGGCGACCGCGGCCATACGCGTCGCCAGGGAGAAACACGGCAGCCTGTGCCTGGAGGAGGTGGCGCTGCGGCGGGAGCTGGCGTCCAACGACGAGGTGGACGCCCTGACCCGTCGGCTGACCCGCGCCGAGATGGACTTTGTCCAGATGGAGACGGAGTACCGCGAGGAGGTGGAGCGGCTCGCCGGGGAGACGGAGCAGCTCCAGAGGGAGGCCGAGGCGAAGGAGAGGCAGCTGGAGGAGGGGGAGGCCGCGCTGAGCCAGGCGGAGGCCCGCCACCTGCGGGAGGAGGCCTCGTTCCAGGGGCTGGAGCGTCTCATCGCGGCGCAGCACGGGGAGAAAGCCCGCCTGGAGGGCTCCACGAAGGGGCTCCGGGGAGAGACGGCCGTGCTGCTGGGGCCCCGGGAGGAGACGAAGGCCGGGCTGGAGGCCGGGCGGGCCCGCCACAGGGAGCTGATGGTCGGCCAGGCCTCGGAGCTCCTGGCGGTGGAGGCCCGGATCCAGGACGGCGGGCGGCGGCTGGAGGCGGTGAGCCTAGAGAACTCCAGGCTGCGGCTCAGCGTGCTGAAGATGGAGGAGGACATGGCCAGCGCCAGGAGTGCCACGGAGAGGCACGGGAGGGCCGTCGTGGCCAGGGGAGAGCAGGAGCAGGCGGCGTTGGCGCGGCTGCTGCGGGCCTGGGGAGAGGACCAGGCCGTGACGCGGGAGGGGTGTGACGGATACAGGCCCTTGGTGGAGGCGTTCGGGGCGCTGCTGGGGCGCCTGGGGACCAGAAGCACTCAGTTCGAGGGCGTCGCCGAACGAGTGCGACAGCAGCTGCTGCACATCAGCAAACTAGGCTACTAGACGGGGGTTATTATAGAGAATGGGGTTGTAAACAGGACACCACTTTCTGTTATAGTTCAATGTGTGTGTTACATTGTACGGGTGTAAATGTGTGTTTGTGTTTACATTTCATTTTGTGCAACTTTCCCCAACCTCAAAGATGCCTTATGAAGATTTGTATCGGATCCTAAAGCAATATGATATATAATAAATGCCTTGAATAATATTTAGGTTTTTATTTAGAAACTTTTTAACATTTCAAATGACTATTTTCTGCATTTAAACTATTTGCACTCATAATTCTCATAAACATGACTCCCATAATCACACCCTATGTTTTCCCTTTCGCAAATATATATTCATAACCACAACAGGCGTACAAAAGACCGCCTTTAGATAAATACCATTGATATCGTCGCTACCCTTACACACCTTGTCCTAAAACACCTGGACTTACCGAATCACAAACCAAATGCTAGAGTACGGTTTATTGACTACTCTGCTTTCAACACCATCAAACTGGATTTACTTCTCTCCAAATGCAACAGTTGGACATAAACCCATACCATATTCATTGGTACCACTCTTTCCTCATCCGTAGGCAGCTGTTCAGAGTTAACAAGACGCTCTACCCGCTGGTCACAACGAGCAGTGGAACGCCACAAGGATGTGTGAGCTCACTACTGCTTTTCCAATGTATACCAACGATTGCACCATCAGCACCCCTGACCATAGCCTCAGCAAATTTCCGGATGATACGGCACTGGTGGCCCTGATGACAGAGGAGATGGAACCTGACCTCTACTATGAGAGTGAAGAGATTGGTCCAATGGGGAGAGCAAAATGCCCTCACAATGAATCCAATCAAAACACAGGGGGTCATCTTTGGCACAGTTCAACACGCACCCACCCCAGTCATAATTCATGACAAACCCATAAAACAGTCAGCATCCTTCAAATATCTAGGGGTATATGTGGATAGTGTCTTCTCCTGGTCACAGCAAGTGGATTACATTTGCAACAAAGTCCAACAGAGAACTCATTTTCTGAGAAGACTTAGATCCTTTGGAGCCAGTCAGGACATCCTACATCAATTCTTTACAAAGCATACCGCAGTATGGGGGTGGCAGTTTAGTTCTGTGGTCTCTTAGTCCAGTTAAATTACAGGATACTAAGACTTCTGAGCATTTTCTCAAAGCTGGTGGGCCACACAATGACGGTCACTTCTATGACAGCTGAACTAAGCATATGCTCAGGAAGGCAGACAAGATAGCTTTAGACCCCTCTCACGTCTTAAATAAGGAGCATCAGCTCCTGTCGTCCGGAAGACTCTTTAGAATGCCTAGCTGCAGGAGAAACAAATGAAAACACTTATTTCTCCCTCATTCGATATCATTGTTCAACCAACAGAGAAGAGTAAAGTATAGGCTCCACATACATCCCACATGCAAACACACTACACACTCCCAATATCACTACACACACCCCAGAGAAATCAATGGCCTTTAATTTATTGGACTGTGAGACCCCTGACTCTTTTATTTATCTGTGTTTATGGACTCTTGGGGCCTCATGTACTAAGGTTGCGTACGCACAAAAACGTGGCGTACGTCCTTTTCCACGCTCACGTTCAGATGTACAAAACGTGAAATGATCGTAAAAATGTGCGGTCCCCACGCCAGCTCCAGAGCTGTCGTACGCACGTTTCTACAGCTATTGTTCCTTTGGCGACACTTAGAGGTGACGCTGGGAAACTGGGAAAAAAGGTGAAAACAATGACTCAGAGTGATTTGCACATCAGAGACACACTAATGAACAATCAACACACCTTGCAATTATATGGGTGGCTATAAAAGCATGCGCAATGGATGAAGAAAATTGTTTTAAAAATGGCTGCGTTAGCGTTGTTAGAGGACATCGCAAATGGTCAAATCCGAAGGGCGCTGGAGACGCCGGGGCCGGGAGCAAACCGTGCCCTCTCCTTGCTTGTCTATTCAAAAATAAAAAAATTAAGTTCATAAACACGAGTCAAAGTCTTTAATATCCTGGCATCTTTACGCACGACTTATGTGTATTGCAAGCAGCCAATTGTATGACCAGTATAATTACAGCATTTATGACTTCAGCATATTTACCTTGGGGATGATCGGTGTCCCCTTCATGGGCTCCCACCACTCCGGTGAGAGCTGTGTCACCGATCAAAGCGGCCACTCTCAAATCGAAGGGGGAGAGTTCCCCCACTCCCGTCCCCCCACCTGTTGCGGTCACGCTTCGGCGGTGGGCAGAAACCCTCCGCTTCACCTCCACCTTGAGGTCTGACCACTTTTTTTTAATTTCAGAGTGTGTGCGCTGCTGAGACCCCACTGCATTGACGGCCTCGCAAACACACTCCCACTCACTTCTCTTTTGTTTTGCATTTATCCCTGTTGACAGGGTTCCAATAGCATATGCTTGCGCATTTCTACCTCGTGGAGCAAAATCTCGAGCTCAGACTCTGTGAAGTTTCGTTTTTTGCCTCTGTTCATGGTGCCAGGTGATCGGATTAAGAGGTGAATCTCAGGTCCAGAGGCCTATTTAAATGAAATTGCATATTTAAATGAGGGCGTGGACAGGGAGGAGTTTGGCACCTCGGCATGTGCGCTCAATTCCACGTTGATCGAGATGTACAAAAGAAACGTGCTTGGATCCATGCGTTCGCACACTTTGATACATCTGAATTTATTTGTGCGTAAGACAGTTTCTGGGTTTTGGCGTACGCCAAGTTTCAGTATGAAATCCACGCAAGTCTTAGTACATGAGGCCCTTGGACTCTTAAATGTTGTGTAAATGTTTTTATGTGCTGTTTTAATGTATTTCTATGAGAATTTAAGAGATGTGTAATGCAAGACACATTTCTGTGTAAACGGATATTAAAATGTATGTTATATAATCTAATCTAATCTAAATACAAATCACTCAAATTTAAAACTATGTTTTATATTAACCAAAATGAATGAATTGCGGATTATGCAATCTGCGGTGAAAACCCTTTTTTCAGTACCGGGCTCCAACCAGAAGATGGCACTCTTCAGGTATATTGTCGCCGCTGTGCTGCTGTGACCTTGCTCTGCAGCTGTTGGACGACAGAGTTGCACACACACACACACATACACACACAAAGACACAGATAATAGACTCAATACGAACACAAACCCGCACACGGGACCTATATAGACTTTAACGTCACGCACATGCAACCCTATGTGCTGGTGGTGTGAGGAGACAGCTGCTGGGGAGCTCAGAGGAAGGTAGCAGTCTGTTGTGGTAAGGGCTGGCATCAGCACTTTGCTTGTTGATCCCACTTCATGTTTTGTCTCTTGGTTCATATCTTGAATCTCTTTAATAGCTCTGTGTGGTCAATAGTTAGCATCTTTATTTGGCAAGCAATATTGTTCCTTTTTTAAAAAGAATCTTTCTCTGTATGTATTCTTTTGTATTTTATATAACTTCTGATACTATTTATACCTACCTACAAGATTTATTTAGTTTGATGCACAACAAGAATGTATTGAATTGACTTAAGAGTGACGTAAAGGGCTTGTCAGATGATTGTTTATTATTTAATGGGAGTGGTCCTTGCTCCTTTGGCAAACATGACATGTACTCACACTCTTTCTGATGTGCGTTTTAGATGGCTGCTTTCACCAGAGTTGTGTGGGTTTGTGTGTGTGAGGACAGCGAGTGGAGACGTTAAAATGCCACGGCAAAGCAGCTCAAGTGGCAGGAATACAATCTGAAGGTCAACAGTGGAGGAGACACTTAATACCAAAGAAAGGCAGACTAATCAAGCACAGAGAAATACACGTGATCCATCTATCTTTCCTTCTTTCTTTTCTTTTATCACTTTCTTCACAAAGTAACATAGAACAGGCTTAGGTTATGGATTCCCAAGTGTACAGTATAAGAAAAACGTGACATAACAATACCACATTTTAACCAATTCACGTTCTGCATGCAAGACAATCTGTAAAGATAGACCATTTTCTATTTATTTTTCCATTTATGACAACGTCATAAATGGAAAAATAAAATGGTATATTGTTTCAATGGGACCTTTGGCTTACATAACAGATTGGGAAAGGTTGAGTTCAACTGTCCCTCCCAAATAAGTTGTTTTCGTGCTAAAAGTTTAGTCATATGAATAATGTGATTATGTTATTTGGGATAAAGAGATGAAATGGCGTACCCGGTATCCTCCTTGAAATAAGTCATAAATCAACTAGCGTATAGAGTGGGGCTTCAAACCGATTTACTAGGAAATGGGTGTTTGTGTCTAATGTGTTAGAGTGTGTGTGTGTGTGTGTGAGACACACACACCCGCACACACCCACAGACACACCCACACCCACAAAGTGACAGATCGACCCAAGCGCTTGTTTAGTTATATATCCTGTGTGCAATTTATCACTAAACAAGTGTTAGGGTCTTTTGATATTCATTAGAATAGAGATATGTGTGTGTGTTTTCGTTTTGCCACTCAAAACCATGTCTCAGCAGGACTGTGTGTCACTGTGAAGCCTTTGTTGCAGTCGTTCTGCTTTTCTCGGCTAACGTGATAAGCAAGGGGTTGTAAAGTGGCTCCTGATTCACTGTTATATTGTATGAGTCTGTGTCTGCGTGTGCGTGTCTTTGTTTGTTATGTTACCGACGAATTGGGAAATATCTAATTGCCGACAAAGGTTCTTCTTAGAAATGAGTGTAAAATCAATCAGAGCATAAGGCATGGTTCATCACCCATTTTCAAGGAATGACACAGTGCTATTGATTAGACACAGACTTCGGAAAAGTGTGATTTTGATTCACTGTGTGTGTGTGTGTGTGTGTGTGTGTGTGTGTGTGTGTGTGTGTGTGTGTGTGTGTGTGTGCCACCAGTGTTCAGTAAAGTCACTGTGTACCTTCTGCAAGGTTGTCTAGTCTGTCTAGTTTAGTTTTCATTTGATCTTGTGTGTGTGTGTGTGTGTGTGTGTGTGTGTGTGTGTGTGTGTGTGTGTGTGTGTGTGTGTGTGTGTGTGTGTGTGTGTGTTTGCACAGCATAGACCAGAGTAATGCAGAGAGCACCCTGCCAAAACGCTCTATGACCTCTGTCAAAACCCATATGGCTCTGTGACGTCTGCACAACCTAATCCTCCCTTCCTCTCCCCCTCACTCCCTCACTCTCTCCCCCTCTCCCTCTCACGCTCTCTCTCTCCCCCTCACTCTCTCTCCCTCTCCCTACCTCTCTCTCCCACTCCCTCTCCCTCCACCCTCTCACAGCGAACAGTAAACACTGTGTCCGTTTCAGAGCACATGAGCACACACACCCACAGTGTGGCAACACCACATCTGTGTGTCAGCCAGTCATTCTACGTTGCAACAGAACAAACCGGTCGGTGTGTGACTACAACAAAAAGCATCGAACTGGGACCTGGCTACTCGATATTCGCGTGTGTTTTTGTCGCCTGTAGCATCAAAGCGATAGTGATCGGCAGCAACATGGAAACTATGGGTGAGTGAGAGGGTTGTTCGTCGGACGTAAGGGGAGTCAGGCTTCTGGTTTGATCTTCCCGTGTGTGGGGTGTGTTCTAGGTTCCCTCGGGTCCCTTGTTAACTTTAATAGACGAGATGTTTTCAGGGTTCAGTAAGTTGGATGTACCGAGGGGGAAGTGTGAATGGAATGGAAGAGATGTATTTGTCGGGGCTTGTATAGAAATACTAATGAGTTATGTGAACTGAACTGAACTGAACGGAACTATGCGTCTAAATTGTTAAATATTGTTTAATGGAGCAGTTATGTAATAGAGCATGGCATTTAAAGTGTCCACTTGATTAATGTGTGTGTGTGTGTGTGTGTGTGTGTGTGTGTGTGTGTGTGTGTGTGTGTGTGTGTGTGTGTGTGTGTGTGTGTGTGTGTGTGTGTGTGCCTGCGCTTGTTCATGCCCATGTGTGTGTGTGTGTGTTCATGCGGCCAAGCTTTTGTTTACAAGTTTGTGTACAGTCAGCTAATAAACATTTTGGACATTGAGTGCCAGTACGGCTCTTTAAATGTGGCCGATAAAATACACAAGAGGAAAAAAACAAAAACTGACTGTTCATGCCAAGATAACTCACCCCTGTTCCACACTATTTACATATTTTGTCAGCATTTTGTCTGCATGTTGTTTTTGTTGTGTATGCTGTATATCTGTTACTGTCTTTTGACGTGCGGCCCACAAATGTACTATGGAGTGAAAAAGAATTTCCCCCAGGGGACAACAAAGTAAAAGTCATATTGACACATAATGCTATAAAAGCTACATTGATAAAGTCCCCATACTGAAAATATATCTATTTGAAATGACATTGCATGCCGATGTTCGTTCTAACTTTCCTTTTGAAATAATATAAATACAAGTAAGTTAACAGTAGATAACAGTAAAAATTCTCAAAAAAGTGTAACAATATTTTACCAAAGATTTGAACTGGAAAATATTGCATCTCCTTCCTCATCCATCTTGGTTGGTTGCAGTTGATCAAAAGGTTGCTAAGAACAACATGTCATCACGGGCCACGTTTTGTAACGTCAAAAGGATTTCAACACTTCCAGGACATCTTATCTTGAATAGCTCACCGGATGAAAAACATGCGTCAGGAAACCGCTTGTAACAATGTGCCAAGGAAATCATGCCTCACTCGGGTCAAAACAAGACTCCTTCGGTCAATCTTTAGTCATGGAAATAATATGTTCAATATGTTAATCATGAAAAATCATGCACAGGTTTAGTCGATGTATTAACGAATACTCAGGTAGACTCATGCAGTTGTGGGTGTGACCTAAGGGAGTTTATATCGGGGCAGGTTGTGGCTTGTATGGGTGGGCGAGGTCATTATTGAGTGGCACTTCGAGTTAATATTGTGCAGCAAAGCGATAATGTGATGAAGCACACATACTGGACCTGGCATGACTCCTCCCTCTTCTGTCCCAGGTTGTCCCATGGGTGGGGGGGCCACCAGACTGTACAGCACCATTGGCGGTGGAGGCCGTTCCCTCCCCCTCACGCCAGCCCACCTCGCCAGACAGAATCCCCCCCCAGAGAGAGAGCCACAGCCATCCCCCTGCAAGGTACGACCTGACGTGTGTTGCATGCATTCACTCATAGCTTACATTTACATTGAAGGCTTTTAGCAGACTTACAAAAAGTACATTTGTCAGAAGGAGGAGAAACAACAGTATATCGCTGTCGGTACAGTGAGGATAGCTCCACTCTACCTCACGTCTTATATGTGAGGGAAGGTCATGACAATCTTTGGTCTACACACTATATTAATAACACGATTACCTGGGGAATAAGCTCAACGCCAGGGTATGATTCCTACAGAATCATGAAAACAAATCAATTCTTCACAATATATATTTATATATTCTTCACAATATTTAACCCTAACCGCTCCTGACGAGCTGGCTGTCGCCTTGCATGGTTGACTCTGCCGTCGGTGTGTCAATGTCTGTATTAACGGTATTAAAGTCGCTTTGGTTAGAAGTGTCTGCTAAATGCCCTAATTGTAATTGTAAAATATCCCACCTCGAGTACATTTGAGAAACGTTGAGTGCATGAAAGGCAGCCAAGACATCAGTGAATTACATCTTCGAATACTAAAACAAGCGGTTTAATTTACATTAAGGCCATTTAGCAGATGCTTATATCCAAAATGACTTACAATAAGTACATTTGTCAGAAGAAAGAGAAAGAATAAATCTCTGTCGGAACAGTAAGGATGTTCAGAGCACCAAAAATCACCTAAAAGGTAAATGGACTACATTTATATAGCGCTTTTCAAACCAGTGGCCACCCAAAGCACTTTACAATACTGCCCAACATTCACCCATTCATGCACACATTCACACACCGACGGCGGAGTCAACAAGACAAGGCGACAGCCGGCTCGTCGGGGGCAGTCAGGGTGAGGCGTCTCGCTCAGTGACACCTCGGCACTCCGCGAGGAGGAGCCGGGGATCGAACCAGCGACCTCCGGGTTACCAGCCGACCCGCCCCTCCCACACCCACCCTGCTGAGCCTCACGCCGCCCCACGGGTTTAACAACGACGGCTCGCTCCCCTGTCTCCCCCCTCCTCCCCCCCCCTCGTAGGACTCCCAGGGGCCGTCCCAGCTTGACCCGGACCCCCTGGAGCAGAAGCTGCTCCGGGAGTGTGAGGAGGCCCTCAGGGGGCGCCCCCCGCGCTTCCACAGGCCCCTGGTCCACTGCGGGGACGGGCAGCGGGCCCCCGGGGCCCCCATCAGGGTGCTGCAGTGGAACATACTGGCCCAAGGTGAGCCCACGGCCCCACGGGGAGACGCTGTCTGAGGGCCACACTGGGGGGGGGGGGGCTCGCAACGGAAACGCACAGCTTTCCGCGCGTGTGTGTGTGTGTGTGTGTGAGTGGTTTTGAATTGATGCACGTGGCCCTGCCATGCGTGTGTGTGAGTGCGTGCTTCCTTGTTGGTGTGTTGGTGCCCGTGTGGTTTTGTGTGCTCGGGCTTCTGTGTGTGTGTGTGTGTGTGTGTGTGTGTGTGTGTGTGTGTGTGTGTGTGTGTGTGTGTGTGTGTGTGTGTGTGTGTGTTTGTGTGTGTGTGCGCGCCCGTGTGTGTGTCCGTGTGTGTGTGTGTGTGTTCTGTCAAATAAAGCGAAAGAAGGAAGAAGAAACCGAGTGCTAATATTGACACACAATGCTATAAAAGCTATATCAGAGGCCTTGCTGATGTTCGTTAGGGGGGGGGACGGACGGTCTTCCTAAAACACACAGCTTTACGTTTTAACATCTCATCTCCCCCAGCTCTGGGTGAGGGGGCCGACTGCTTCGTCCGCTGCCCCCCGGAGGCGCTGAGCTGGCCCGAGAGGAAGTACCTCATCCTGGAGGAGATCCTCACCTACAAACCCCACATCCTGTGTCTGCAAGAGGTGGACCACTACTACGACACCTTCCAGCCCGTGCTGCGCAGCCTGGGCTACGGCGGACACTTCTTCCCCAAGCCCTGGTCGCCGTGCCTGGGCGTCCACGGCAACAACGGCCCCGACGGCTGCGCGCTCTTCTTCGACCAATCGCGTTTCGAGCTTCTCGAGAGCGTGAGCGTGCGACTCTCCGCCCTGCTGATCCCGACCAATCAGGTGTGTGTGTGTGTGTGTGTGTGTAGTCCAAATCAATTGGAGCATAAGGCGTGGTTACTCAAACCAATTTTCAAGGAATGACACAGTACTATTGATTAGACAGACTTTGGAAAAGCGTGATTGTGATTCACTGTCTGTGTGGGTCTGTGTGTATTCATGCGAGTGTCACCAGTGTTCAGGGAAGTCACTGTGTACCTTTTGCACAAAATGTATGACTTAACAAGGGTGTGGGTCTATCTCTATATGTGTGTCTGCAACCACTTACTCGTAAATGTTAGTTCCACGTTTTAAAATTGTGACCACATGTGATTCTTTTTTTTTTTTTTTTCTGACTTTTAAGCAAGAACTAAAACAAAATTTCCAATGTGTCCCTAATCCTCTTTCATAGGCCTCTCATGTGAACTAATCAACCCCCCTTTAACGGTTTGCATCCCTGGTCATCTTTCTCGTCCTCGGCACAGATCGCCGTGGTGACGAAGCTCCGCTGCCGCGCCACGGCCAAGTGCGTGTTCGTGGCGGTGACCCACCTCAAGGCCCGCAGCGGCTGGGAGCGCCTCCGCGGCGCCCAGGGCTCGGACCTCCTGGCCCACCTCCAGACCCTCCTCCACAACCACAGGCACCCGCCCGGGACCACGGGCCCCCCGGACGCCGCCCCCTCCCTGATCATCTGCGGCGATTTCAACGCGGTGCCGGAGGAGGAGGTGTACCAGCGATTCGCCTCGTCCCCGCTGCGCTTGGACTCGGCCTACAAGAAGCTGAGCCGAGACGGCGCCACGGAGCCGCCGTTTACGACGTGGAAGATCCGCCCGAGCGGCGAGTGCTGCAGCACGCTGGACTACATCTGGTACGGCCGGGACTGCCTGCAGGTGGAGGCCGTGCTGGACCTGCCCACCGAGGAGCAGATCGGGCCGGACAGGCTGCCGTCCTTCCACTACCCGTCGGACCACCTCTCGCTGATCTGTGATTTCAGCTTCAAGGAGGAACGCTGAACACCTGACTGATCAGACAGCTGGGCGGGAAGGGGGGGGATGACACCTGACTAGACATTGACAGCAGGAAGGAGGGGAAAGTACAAAGTCATGGCTCATCAGGGATTTCCTCCAGATGGCGATTTGAATATTATTGAGACATAGGGACAGTCCCCTGCCCGTGAAGGAAATGATTGCAGTGGTATGGAAATAGCCAATGGCGGGGCAGTTCAATGTAATAAGATGATTCAATAAAATAACGAGTGATAAAGTGATCTGGGGAGTACAGCCATGGTGAAATATGTACCTTCTACTTTTGAGCCAGCCAAGCCCAGCTTCCCAGCCCAGGGAACGGGTCGAACTGGAGGGGGTCCCCGGGGGTCCCAGACACTGCAACCGCTCCGTGCTTCATCTGCGTTTGGTTATGTGTTATGTGACCACTCCAGCGTGGTCGGCTACCCCCTGGTGGCCCGTCTCAACCCTCTCCCCTACCGAAAGGAATACATTTCCCCCCCTTACAGCTGTGTGAACAGAGGTTAGAATCAAACACATTCTGTGAGTCAAAGTCTTGAGAAACCATCTTAACGTTTTTAAACCATTAAGATGTACTGGTTTGACAACATATACCATCATTGATTTTACCTATTTGGTTTCTTTCTGGATTTCAATGGAACAGAGAAGTTCAGTTTTGTGCAATATTTGGCCAGCATTTCCTCATGTTATATTTAAACTAGTTTTATAAGTTACTGGGATTGTCCTTGTCAAGTCTGACAAGACTCACACTAGGTATCCTGTAGTATTAACAACAAATCAATAAAAACAGGAATTAAGGATTCAAATGTCTTTATATCATTAAAATCTACATGAATACACTTTGAAACAAGAGTACAACAAAATAGAATATACTTCAAATGTTGAATATACAAACAGTTCAGTCTGAACATCTTTCTCTCTTATATCCAGATTTCGTTTTTTTAAGATTGCAAAAAAGGAGAGGAAAACAAAACCAAAAAAGAAAATGTTAAAGGACTGAGTCTAAACAAGGTACAAAAGACCTCCCCTCTGAAGGAGGTAAACGTCAACTGGTTCTTACGCTGGCGTTAATCATTTTAGTGGTCGTCCGATAAACAAATAAGCTTAATACATCCAGGGGCCTGTCTTTGCAAAATTCCAAAAGGCAAAATGTCCCCTTTTTTTTTTTTAAGCCACCGCCGTCATGAAATAAAACATATCATTATTAACCCTAAATAAGTCCCAACGTATGTGGTCGATCCAAACCGTGCGCGGATAAACTAAGTAGCGAGATTCGACAGGGGGTGTTTTGTCTCCTTGTTAGAAAGAAAGAAGATGGATTTGTCCAAACTAAAACAAAAACTGGAGTCAGTACTAATACTGCGCTTGGTACAAGTCATGAAGGAAACAATACTGTACAGACAGTACATGTAAAAAGGTCAAATTAAACTAAGGCTTTTTTTCTGTTATCGTAAGTTGTACATTGTATAGCAGATATATAATATATACACACGTGCACACAAAGTTTAAGTTGGCTCTTGCTTCTCTGAAACGATTGCGGGGCTTCGGCAGTGCCGGCCAGTCAGTCTGCGGGAGGTTTTCAGAGAGGCTTACGAACAATAATATGCTGGTTTCGACATTTGGTCAAAACCAAACCTTTTCTGTACAACAACCCAACGGCCTCGCAAACTATGCTCATTGTTTGTTCTTTGCGCGTCAGTCGACATTTTGGCTGGCTCCAACTATTTCACCTCTTACTGTAGTGTTACATTTCAGTCTCCCCCCCCCTTTCTCTCGCCCCCCCCCCCCCCCTCCCTCAGGACATTGTTTGTCACGGTGAAATGGGCAGAACTGTAGTGATTCTGTTTGGTCCCGTTAGCTTAGCGATGTTGTACACCGTGGTGCCTAGGCTGCCCGTGTACTGAGGAATTGAGTCTGTGGTAAAAAAAAACTGGAGGTTCAAAAGGTGGTGAAAGGGGGGGGGGTGGGGGGGGGTGGAGCAAGGTCCAAGAGCTTGGAGGGGGGCTTCAGTCTCGCAGACTGTTGCTGGTTACATCAACGTCTTGGTTTAGAGAGTGTGTGTGAGTGGGGGTGGGGGTGGGGGGTGGGGGGGTGGGGGGGGGGGGGCGGCTCCCAGACGATTGAGATGTTGAAAGAGAAGACCTCGATTGATGCAAATGCAAACACACTCGCACAAATCACTACGAAACAGATACCTCCTGCTGCTGCTGCTGCTGCTGCTGCCCCCCTCCCCCCCCCCCCCCCCCCCCCTCACAAACACACGCACACACTCAAACAAACACACACACACACACAACCAGGCTCACACTCACACTGGACATTCGACCTCCTCTGCCTTAACGATGCTCTGGACGAAGACCACCTCCTTCGTCTTCCTCTCGTCCTCGGCCGGTTGCTGGGGGGGGGCCGCCGCAGCCGGCGCCGGGACGGACCCCGCCTTCGGGCCCCCGGGGGCCCGATACCCCATCACCAGGTCGGCGGCCTTGATGATGCCGCTGATGATGTGCGGGGGCGCCTGGATGGTCTGGCTGGCCGTGGACACGGTGACCACGGCGCCCGCCACGCCCCCGCCCGCCGCGGACACCAGAGTCTGTGGGTGGCCCTGGGAGGGCACGGCCAGCCGCACCACCTGCGTGCCGGGGCCCATGGTGACGGGGGCCAGGGCGCGCACGGTGAGCGGGCCCCCAAAGAGGCTGAGGCCGGCCTGGGAGTGGCGCCCCCCCGTGCAGCTCCCGGGCGCCTGCAGCTGGCAGGGGATGGTGATGATCTTGGCCAGCTGCACGGTGATCTTGTCGCCGTTCTCCGCCGTGGCCGGAACCATGGTGGGGAGGGTCTGGATCATGACCTGTGGGGGGGGGGGTGGGGGGGGGGCAGGGGGACAGCGGGGTCAGGGGTCGGAGAGAAAACACGCGATGGTGGGGGGGATCCCGCTGTATCATAACCCAAGCATAGCATGTGTGTCACTCAACGAGACTAATTCAACTACCCATTACCTCAGACTAGCTAGCAAGCACGCAGATAATCGTTTATAGATGCAGCTAGCAAGAAAGAAGCCTCTCTACATGTCCTTCCTGAACAGTCCCAAGAGAAAAATAAATAAAAGATTTGTCCTGCCCCGACAAATTTAAGACCTTGTGTTACAGTATTTAAGACTAGCATATGACATTTGTAACGAATCTAAGACTTTTCAAGGCCTTAAATTTAGAAACGTGAATTCAAGACTTTTTTAAGACTTTTTAAGGATGCGCGGACACCCTGCCGACAGCACCCTTTAGGCCCCGGGACCACCGCGCTGGCGTGGGCGGGGCTTACTCACCTTCTGCTGGGAGGAGCCACTGCTGCCGGTCGCCGTGCCGATGGGGGAGCCGTTGGTCAGGAGGGTGGGGTGTCCGGGGGTCCCGGGCCCCCGCCCCAAGCTCATCGTCGAGATCTTCTGGCCCATGGACGTCGCCATGACGACGGGCATCTGCATGGCCACCCTCACCGTCCTGTCGCCCGGGGAAACGCAGCACAGACGCGCACGGTACAGTGAGCGACTTTTCCACCAATCAGAGAGAGTGTCCCGTGCCGACCTTAAGGGAACACACTGGAAGACTATCGATTGTTTTACGATTATACTCGTGATCTCGCCGACGCCTTTATCCGCCCCACTTGTGGTTTATATCCACCATTAGGGAATGGGTAGGAAGAGGTATTCTGGAACTTAATGTGCGCACTTATTGTATGTTGTACGTCCTGGCAGTTAAAGAGAGCACTTAGCATCGTGTAGCGTCTCATCCTAGCAGTCTCTGCTGGATACGTAACCCGCGGAAGATTTACGCGCGTAACGCAGCTAAAATGTTGCTCGACCATTTTGTGTCAAAAATGGTCCTACGTACGCAGCTACGCGCCTGTGGCTGCGCTGGATTTAGGAGTCCGAGGAAGGAAACCCAAACGCCGCCGTGTTTGGGTGCATGATAGAGCTTGGATCGGGTTAGATTAAATAATCTCGGATATAAATAACAATAATCGGGTTAAATAACTTCACATGGTGTGTCTGGTGTGTTTCCAGCATTCGTAGTGTTGATCAGCAGAGATATAGTCCGCCAAGACGTTGAGGTTGCTTAGCAACCAGAGACTCTGTCCATGCAAGTGAACGGAGCGTTCCCTCTTCGTCATAACTATCAAACCAAACATCCTTCACATTCACCGAGTGAACATTATGAAAGTAAAATGCACATTTCTCGCTAAAAATGTTTACATAAACGCATTTAATGGCGTAACTATGTTACTATTTCCACCCAGAATAAAGAAAGATGTCGGCCGTATGCTTCTGTGCAAGCGTCACTACTCTCTGCCAGTGACGTCGGGTCAAGCTCCACGCTGATTGGGCAACGCAGCTAATCGTCATGCGTATGAGCGTAAAAAGTTCAATTTTTTGAACTCCTTGCGTACGCGCGTATATATACGCCGCTAACGCGGGTAAAATGTTGCTTTAGCGCATGTAACGCATCTACGCAGCTCATACGCGCGTAAACCAATGGTTCCCTATGGAAAAATTGCCGATTTTATACGCGTCTATACGCGGGGTACGCGTTTGGTGTGTTCGTACCTTTATTGTAAGCCTTGGATAAAGGGTCTGATAGACGCCCTTAATGTTAACGTAGGTATGGGGTTTGAACATCCAGTGGCCGGTCTTCTCAAAATGCAAAAAAGGCTCAATTTCATTTTCACACGTGCCCCTTTTTTTTTTTTTTTTTTCAACAACCGCGGCCGTCATGAAATCAAACATACGATTGTTGAACCTGAATAAGTCCCAACGTCCCCGTCCCCCCGTCCCCCCGTCCCCCCAGTCCCGGGTACGGCTCACTGACCTGGGCCCCGAGGCTGTGGGGATGATGGCCGTGTGCGAGTGCTGCATCTGGCTCCCGTCGGCGCCGGACACCGTCACCATCCGGGGGCCGCCGGCCGCCATGGCCACCGCCCCTCCCCTGCCCAGCGCCCCCGCCTTGTTGTCCCCGGCGGCGGGGGTGTGCGCCGCCGCCGCCGCCATCGCCGCGGCGACGGCGCCCGCCCGGCCGCCGCCCCTCAGGATGTTGGGCTTCTTGCTGCTGGAGGAGGAGGAGACCTCCGTCACCTGGAGCAGCATGTCCGGCGGGGGGGGGACGCGCTCGTACGCCGCCGCCGGCGCCGGCGAGAAGGCGACGAGCTCGGCGGCGTGGCCGTCGGCGTGGTCGTCGTCGATGATCACGATGTCCTTGGGCATCTCCTTGAACTGGTAGACCAGCCGCTGGCCCTCCACCTTGGCCAGGATGCCTCGCTGGTAGTAGTACCTGGCGGAGAGCGAGAGGGGGTTAGGACCTCAGGCTCCAGGGGGGGGGGGGGGGGGGTCGAAGTTCACGTGTGCAGGGGAGGGAAGTTCATGGTAGATGGACTGCATTTATACCGCGCTTTCCTTAGTCCTAAAAAAAATAAAAAGTTTGGTTCCTGTTGGTTGTCAGTTGAGGTCATGGGTAGGTAGGGAATTTATTTTATTTTTTTATTTTATTTTTTCCAGCGGCAGCGAATGATAGGTAGGTTGTTTTCATTTAAAAACGAGAAAATTCGCTCATCCTTGTATAGAATGAAGAGGAGCTGTACAAAAACGTAATTATAGTTTGCATAAAAAAAATAAAAAAAAGATTATTATTTGTATTTTTTTATTTTTTTTTTTAAAGCTCATAAAATAATTTGGGTCGCACATAAATTGACAGGGTCGGTCGGAAACCGGAACCAAACAAATTTTTTTTTTAGGCCTAACCAGCGGCCGCTCAAAGCGCTTCACCATGTCGCCTAACGTTCACCCACTCATTCACACACCGACGGCGGTGTCAACCACGCAGGGCGACAGCCAGCTCGTCGGGAGCCGTTAGGGTGTGAGGGCACTTGCTCAAGGATACCTCGACACTCTGCTCTAGGAAGAGCCGGGGATCGAACTAGCAACCTACCGATTACCAGCCAACCCGCTCGACCGCCTGAGCCAAATGCCGCCCAAGACCAACGTTATAATCTGGTACTGGAATAATTTGTGGGGCAATGACATACACACTTATTGCATGTTGTACATCCTTGCACTTAAAAGTAGAACTTAGCCTCGTGCAGCCTCCTATCCCAACCATCTTTTTGGCATACGGGGAATGGATTAACCTCACAAAAGGTAGGTGCTTGGCACTTGGTTCTATGAACATCCTTACTGTACCGACAGCGATATATATGGTTTCTCTTTGTTCAGACAAATCGTCGCTTTGGATAAAAGCGTCTGCCAAATGTAAATGTATCCCCGGAGCCCCTTGTGCCCCCCCAGACCCGTTCATACCGTAGGGTAGGGCTGCTCGATTAGGGGAAAAAATCATAATCCCGATTATTTTGGTCAATATTGAAAACACGGTTATTCACACGATTATTTTTGAGTTTGAAAACATGATATATTTATTCAGCAGGTCTCTCCCAAAAAAAACTTTGTAACTGAGAACTTTGAAATTGCGCCTTAAGAAAATACACAAAATGGTCCAAAGTAAATCTTCCAATCTATAATAATATACAGATATGTATCCAGCTGTTCTGCCCTTTCTATAAAACCAAAAAATAATAAAAAAACAACAACAACAACAATCAATTATGTTCATTTTGTGATCGTTTTGACGCTAAAATCGAAATCGCGACCAAAGTTCGAATAGTCGCCCACCCCTACCGTAAGGCTCGGCCCATGGTCTCGTAGTTCATGTCGGGCTTGTTCTTGTGTTTGCCCCACAGCTTGGACACGGCCTTGGAGTCCACCAGCTTGAAGATGCCCTTCTCCCTCTGGGTCCACTTGATGAACCGGGGGCAGGTGTTCTTGTCCTGCAGCAGCTCCAGCAGGAACTCCCACAGGTAGGTGGTGCTACCCGCTGAGGGGGGAGGGAGAGAGGGGGGGACAGGAGGACGACATGAAGCGAGACGCTCACAAGGCTCTTGGAACTCTTCAATGCAACTACTCCTCAACTAGTGGAACAAATCCCGCTTAGGGCGGCGTGTGGCTGAGAGGGTAGAGCGGGATTAATGTTAACCTGAAGGTTGCTAGTTCGACGCCCTAGCTCCTCTGATTCATATTCAGAGTGTTCGACACACTGCCCCTGATGAGCTGGCTGTCGCCTTCCGTGGTTGACTCCACACGTATGTGTGTGAATGTGTGAATCAATGGGTGAATCTGAGGCGATGTTGTAAAGCGCGATTTAGTTTTGGCGAATGGTTAGAAAAGCGCTTTATAAATGCAGTCCATTTACCATTCATCTTTCTGGGAGAGCTAGCTTGGGAACCCCACCTAACCGAGTCCTGCGATGATGAATGTATGGACACACTTTGATCAAGTAGGCCCGGTCACCTTAACACAGACAATACGATGCGTACCTTTCCCCTCTCTTGGCTTCTTCTTGACGCCGAGGTCCGGGGAGCCGCTGACGTTAGCCGACTTGGCCTTTCGTCCCACTACAAGGGGAGAAATAACCAATATAATCAGTCAACATCCAACAACAACCACATCAGTGCTTACACCACTAGATGGTGCTCTAGATAATACCAAGATATGGGAAGAGGGCGGGGGGGGGGGGGGGGTTTCTTTCTCCTCTACCTTTTCTCTTCCTCACGGGTTCTGGCTCGGGTTCCTCCTGCGTCTCCATCTCTTCCTCCTCCTCCTCTTCTTCATCTTCCTCCTCCTCCTCCTCCTCTTCCTCACAGCAGTCCTCGGTGGACACCTCCACCTCCGACTCCGTCATCATGTCGGGCCGCATGGCGGCGTGCAGGAAGTCCGGCGTGGCGACGCACGGCGGGACAAAAGCATCTGGGGGGGGGGGATACGTTAACTACACCACTCTTGTGTTATAATGGTACATTGTTTAGAAAATCGTGTTCAAAAGGCTAATTGATGAATAGAAAACCCTTGTTTTGCAATTATGTTAGCACAGCTGAAAACCGTAAAAGGAATGGGTGACCCCACCGGTAGTGTATTTTATGGGGGTTCACCTCCACATGCTCTGACTCTCCCCTGGCTTTGGGCTTCTTCTGTGGGGAGGAATTAGCCAACAGTTGCATGAGGCACAGGCCCATGTTTCTCACTAAACTGTGAGTATTTTTTTCCCCCAAAAAAGTTTGAGGCCGGTGAGGTGGGTCCTCGGCTGAAATAATATTTGAGAGGGGATACGTCTAGTACGCTGAGATTTTTGAGGGTCACTGATCGAGACAGCGGGGGATGAGCTACAGAGAGCCGTAAGGACAAGGTGATGTGATCAGACACTCCAGCTAAACAAACTTAAGTCGTCCATCGTGACGGATAATGCAGGTTGTGGCTCATCAGAACTTTGTTTCTTCTTCTCTCGTTCAATAAATAAAATACACTTATGTTTGTCCTTTGGAATAGTCCCAAGTCCTCAGTGAAGGAAAAACAGGTAAAGCAGTGGAAGCCCCGTGAGTGTTGCTTATTTACTTAACCTTTACAGTGACAACATGGTCAATGTTGTGATTGTGAAGCCGTTCCACAAACTGCGTGCGTGCGTGCGTGCGTGTGTGCGTGCGTGCGTGCGTGCGTGTGTGCGCATACCTGGACTGCGGCCTCCCCTGAGGCTGGAGGGAGAGTCCATGTGCAGCAGAGCCTCCGCAGCCTCGATGGTCTTGTCCGAGCAAAGGAGACGGCTGCCATGGACAGACGCCTCCACTGAAACACACATCGGGTTCAGCACGTTTAGACGACTGCGTCGTCTAAACGGCAAACCGGCACGAGTGGAACTACGAAGCACCTCCTGATGATGTTTGAGTGCCGATGCGAAGATACATTCATGGCGACATGTAATGGCGATAATGCATTGCATTTGTGCTTTTCATTCTAATAAAATTGATTAAAAGTCATTTGAACCTTCGCCATTGGTATACCTTATGTGAAACTATAAGGTTCCACAACAAAAATAATAATAATGATTAAATTCAATACAACAATACAGTTGGTTAAAATACAATTATTATAAGTAGGTGAACAGGAGGACTTAAATAAAGTATAGCGCTGGATTATCATACATAATGTTCAAGAAAAAAACAAAAGTACCACGTTTATTCAACAACAACAAACAAAAATACTAAGCGGTAATCAACTGCTGATATAATCTACCACTTTCATGTAACTATGCCACCATTGGAATCAGAACAGGGAGGAAGTCAAGGAGAATCTATGGTGATAGAAATGCAAACGGGCCATTTGGCACCAGCTGAGAGAAGCCAGGGCACCTGCTGTCGCTGTCACTCAGTAGCGGTGGGGGGACACACTATCTCCTTACACGCTACCTTGTCCATGTTTGGCTATCTGAGTGCGGGACCAGGCATCGCATAGGAAAGAGCAGAGGGCTATCTTTAGACCAGACACAGACCCCCGTGACACTAGGCAACAGCCAAGCAGGGACCCTATGGGACATGAAATAAAAAAAAAGGGGGTGCTTTGGTAGACACCACCGAAACAACAGAGAGCTCAGGCCTTGAGAGGTCTGGGGGGGCTTCAGCCATATATAGTAAAGGGCAGCGGCTTACATTAAAACATTTTAATTAGGGTGGATGGCTTCATGGTACATATAGAACTATATCTATAAATAATTATATGAGCAGTGAAGACTGAAAGAGATTATTAATAATACACAATTAATTATTATTAATTATGAGTAAATGCACGAAATAAAACCACAATATTGTGCTACTTAGGGAACGCCAAGAGGCAAGCGCCACAGAAAGTAGTGCGGCGGTAGTGCGACTTCCGTGTTTACACTCTTCATCCTTTCCCTCCAGTTCTCGTCAAAGACGTTCACAATTCCCCGTCACTCAACGCCTCCGCCTCACGGGATTTGCTCGTTTTAGCGTCAAGAGCCCGCCCCCGAAAGACAACGATTCACTCTGACTCGGCATTATCCCGCCTGTCTCACGGCATTGGCCCACTAGCGCCCTCAATCACAGGCAGGGCCCGCCCCTTAATGCATAACAATGCTTCCGCTATAGATTCAGTGAAAGGTTGATCAATTTGGAGTTAAACAAAGAGAAAACTTCGCACTTTACTGAATATATTAGAAAAAGATACCCCGCCAAATATAAATGGAATGACTTTTTTCGACTTGTTGCGATAATCGACGGGACAACACCGTTAGACTAACGTTAAATCTACCGGGCTAAGAATAAAGACATTGACACCAAATCATTCAGATTAAATGTAATCACACATGTCCACATGATGAGGACACAGTGATTTAATTAATGCCAATTAATACCCTTATTATTCAGGGGGGGGATATCTACCAAGGATGAAACAAAATGCCACGACAAAGTTCAACAAACGCAACCATAGCAGACAGAAAGATGAGCATAGTAACTCTAAGAGGGATGATTTAGGACGACACAAGAGATCGCCGCTGGAGAAAGGTTTATAAAAATAAATGCACATGTCCTTCCGACTCAGACAGCGTGGCAAAGACGCAGGAAAGACAACATCCTTACACTTCCTGGTTCCCCATGCCACTTCTGAACCCTCTTCCCGGCGCAAACGGGGGGCTATAAACGCTGATCCTTCTATGCAAATGAAAGACCGTGCAAAACCCTCTCTAAAGGTGCAGTCCGTGGATACATCGGAGCAGGGTAACGTTTTAAAACCGGCTTTTAAAGTGACCGCGGAGCAGCGCCATGCAGGCTGCAGCCACCAAGGTGAGCACTTCCTGATTGCCCCTCGGCCACTTAAAAACTACCCGGTAGCGGGAGGTAACATCGAGAATAGTTTGGAAATAGTATTCTGAGAAAGGCTTTTCATGGTTGTAAGTGTATTACCTGCTCTGATGAGCAGATCGAGTTGGTTTGCGGGCCCCTCATGCAGTGAAGTCGCCATGTTCTCCCTGGCTGCGGATCCACATTGACTTGGAACTGCTCGGATCACTCCGCCGCTCAGGGAAATCTCCTCGGATTCGACCGGAGTGCGTCGGCAGAGTTGTATCCGTCCGCCGCCCTATACAGGAAATCCTTGCAGCGCTCTACTTCTTGCGTGGAAGGACGTAAACAAACACAAACAGGAAGAGAGGAATCCTTTTAGGGAACTAGAGATGCGTGATAAGATCGGAAGTGAAGCAATTATCTGCGTCAGAAGGTCAACACCACTTTGTGACTTGCTTTTGACCACATTGGTCTCTGTGTGTTATCAAAAAACGCAATAAGTTTTTCTACAGGGGCCAGGGTACTTTGACTTTAGCAAAGAATTTCTACAACCGTATAAATATAGATGAGGTTATATAACTACACTGCAATATTATTTTTACAGACATAAGTATTATAACTTCAAAGAGGAATAACAATTATGAATTAAAAATTGCATTACTAACTATTGAGATATTTTTTATATAAAATGTAATACTGAAACGTTTTGTTCACAGCACAAACAACACATTTAGCCTTGCCTTATTAATTGGTAAGCTTATTTTAACCTCGGGTCATTTAGGTCATAGTTTGTTTTGCATTCATCAATGATATTTTGGTCAATGATATCAAGTTGAACCAAATAAGTCTCATAAAGAAGTTGTCAAAAGGGCAGATATCGAAGTCTAACATGTATACCGAAACAAATCAGAAAATCAGAAACTGAAAAGGGAACCAATAGCGTGATAAGAATCAAAACAAGAAAGTAGATAAAATATGGATAACATATACCGTCGATTAATGCAAGGTAAAAGCACATTGGTTACTAATGTGCTTCATTTTCATTCAAACAACCAACTTAAACCTTTAATAACTGGTCTTCATGAATTTTGCTTTGAGGAGAAAAGACAAGATTGTAATTTTCCAGCTATTTTCAAGATGACCTTTATTGTCCCATTTTGAGGTCACATGTTCTGTCACTTTAGTACAGATTTTTCTTAATCATAACAATAATAGGCAGCTAAAACACAAATAGATATGACTGCTTTACCCAGGAAATCAAGTGCTGGCTTTTCTTCCTATTAATAACAAGGAACATGTATTGAAAACAAAATCCCAACTATGCCTACTAGATTCCTTGCCTGCTTTAATACTTGCTACTTTTCCTCCATAATTCAGTCGTATAACAATATTTTGGGATTGCCAATCAAAACGGATCCAGCATCATTGATCAAAACAAAGTAGGCCTCCAGTTTCATAACGATATAGGAGTACTCAAGAATATCCACTAGGTGGCGGCGTTGGCCAGGCGGAGGTAACACCAACAGTTGTTTGCCGTTCAGTACTGCTGCTAACCATTTTCTGTCAAATCAGTTTTGAAGATTGTTTATTTGATGAAAAGTCAGCAAAGGCTGTGAGAAATTCTACATTATATTGCAGTTTAGGGAAAGTATCAAATAAAAAAGGAAAGTATTCATTCCATTACCCACACATGGGTAATAACTATGTGTAAAGTTATCATTACTGTTTATATTGGCCTCATAATAACAAGCATGTGGGACTGCCTCCACTGCATGGAACTCAGTTACAGAGCAAACTATCCTCCTGAGACAACTTTGATCATTTCTCCTCACGTTATAAAAACGGAAACGTTTACAAATAAAATAAAAAATCCCTTTGCTGAGCTGCACCAGTGAATTATAGATCACACATTGCGTGTGCAAAATAAATTGTATGTTAACGCCAAACTCTTCACACCATACAGTTTTGAACTCCCATGCCCAAACCATACTGCAGTGCCAGCACACAGGTAAACAGAACCCCCCCTCTCCCCCCCGCCCGAGAACAGGTCAGACAAAAACGCCATCGGAAAAAACAGATTTATATTACATAAAATCAACTCTGACACCAAGAGCAACCTAAAACGTATTCCATCAAATTAAAAAGTACACCACCTAGATATGTGGAAGTTCCCCAGACGTTGTTCCGTCAGTGACCCCCCCGAGAGGTCAGAGAAAACACAAATCAGGGACAGATGGCAAAAAAAAATATATCAAAAAATCGGTGCAAACAAGAAAGCAAGAGAAGAATCTAACCTGCGTCATCTTCAGACTCCTCCTTACATCAAGTCCACTGAACCCCCACCCCCCCCCATCAGACGGGCTCCGCACCCCCTGCAGGGTTGGCCCCAGCGGGCCCCCAGCGGGCTGGGCCCCGACTGGAGGGGGAGCACAAATGAAAGCGAAAATGAGCAGAGGGATGGATGACAGATGGGATGACGGAGCAGCCATGAAATTCGGTTTGGTATCTGATGACTAATCTGGCAAACAGTGGAGAGAGCTCTGGTATCTACTGCGTCCGTTAAGCCTACATCTAGTTCTCCACTCAAATACATCGGAGAATGGATAACACTGTTGTGTCTACCGGTACAGTCGACTCTGATTCAGATCAGCTCCTTCATTATGGAGGTTGTATGCCGGTTCAAAATGCTAAATACTTTAGACTCTGGGCTTTGTACAGTCAATGTGTTAACCAAATGAGTAGAACGGTGTGTGTGTGTGTGTGTGTGTGTGTGTGTGTGTGTGTGTGTGTGTGTGTGTGTGTGTGTGTGTGTGTGTGTGTGTGTGTGTGTGTGTGTGTGTGTGGTCCTTCCTACCTCCACCACCTTGTTCCTCCATGGTTGTAGAGCATGCTCCATGGGTTTTCCCCCGTCACCTTCCATCCAGGACCCTAGAGGACACCACCCACGCTGGAGTTTGACGTAGCGGCTCCACCTGGTGGATCTCTGGAGAGTTGAGCCAGGCCTGGGAGTGGATATTTAAAGACGCACGGTCACATTTCTGACAGACGAATCACATTCAAAATTCAGATGCAAGTCGGACACAACGCTAGTTGTGGAAAAATCCTTCATGTCTGCTCAGAGTGAGCCCCTCTAGACACAAGGGCTGCACCTTCAATGCCAAGGTCATGTGCCCCTTGTCACATGCAGGGACGTCATGGGTTTTGCATCGAGGGGAAACCAGAGACACTGGTCCACCCCCATGTTAACACAGAGAGAGAACTACCACACCCACCAATGTTATGTACCAATGAAGCTCGGGTTTAACAAAATCCAAGCATTGATAGGCGTAGTGAATTGGAAACGTTGAATATATACAGAAGTCCACCACATCTACACATTTTAATATATGGGACGTGTTAAATAGGTCTGTGACAGCGGAGTAATGTAGATCCTGGTAATTTAAACTTGGAATCATAATCATAAGATGGGAGACAAGTCTTTGAGTATCTTGTACTTCCTCACACACTTTGAGCGTTGATCCAGAGAAATCCAAGGAACAGCAGCATTAGTCAGTGCGTTTACATGACCCTCAAGAAAATCGAATTATTGGGTTAGTCCAACTATGATTGGATTATTAAGATGCATGTAAACACCTTAGTCAAACTATAATCGAATCGAGTTACTCATAGTCGAATTAAGTGATCTTAGTGACCTAGTGATCCTTACCCGCAATAAAAATCATATCTCATTCAACTCATCTCTGAGTCTTCTTCGATCAACGAAATTGCCACAATAATTTGTGCATGTCAAGGTAACCTATATAATTATCTGCGTCAGAAGGTCATCACCACTTTGTGACTTGCTTTTGATCACATTGGTCTCTGTGTGTTATGAATTCAGATTCTTATCTTCCTTGATTCCTAATCATTTCACAACCTCCAAAAAAACCTTTCATATTTGTATATATTTACTTTGGGTAACCTTTGTGTGTTTACATTATTACAATCAGTTGATGTAATCGTTTCTTAATATAATAACAACCTAATCTAATACACTTTTTTTCTTTTTCATGGGATCTTTCATGCCTTAATTTGCTACACCTCTTTTCTCTTCTCTTTTCGCCTTGCACAACAGACTGGATAAGATCCTGAAATTAGCACCTCTATGTACTGAAACAAGACTCATGACACCATGAATCAAACAGTGAGATAACAACAGACTCACACACCCCTTCTTATTCGTAAGAAGTCAGAGCAACCTTCCTCACAGCACAGGAAACTAACATTCCACCCCGCCTAGCTCTGTCCCTCTCACCCAAGGTCCCAAGCGTCTCACCCCGTCTCCAGGAAGGGCCAGTCTGCAATCATGGGAAGATGAGTGACTAACAGGAAACCAGATAGACCAACCAACAACAACCAGCCACACAGATGCCCTCATTATTATTCAAGGTTTATTCGAGGACAGATACAGAAACATAGATCAGCTGTCATCTGACGTTTGCGTCATAGTGTTATTGGCCAAAGCTAATTTAGGACACTTTTGGTTAAAAATAATAATCCAGATTAACATTATTAAAAATAAAATGAAAAAGAAAAAGAAGACATACAGAGAGAGCAAATTGTAAAAAAACGAAGTATGTGAGCAAGATTGTCGTTGAATTAGCCACAATTTTGTTTTTCTTTTGAAGGTGTCATATGTTCAAGTGGTCTGGCAGTGTTCCATAATTGTGTCCCTTTTACAGAAAAGGTGGTATATATATATGAATTAAGAGCATACACACACACAAGTCCAATGAAACTACAACAGAGAAGGGTAGAAACCATGACAACTGTGGCACAGGAAATAGGTTTGATCTGCTCTGGGCTGCAGAGGCAGGCAGGAGGGGGCCAGACCTGTGGGAGCTAGGGGCGGGGAAGGGTTAGACTAATATAACGTTGAAAATGAGACAAAAAGCGAATGAGGGAGTCGATCACACAAGCACAGCATGGCGGGTTGGGTGCGGGGTCGAGTCCCACTCTGTCATTCTGAACGCTGGTTAATTTATGTGTCGGGCTGAGACGGTATTTCCTTCTCTGCGAGGGAGCGGATCGTTTCCAGAATAGCCCCTCCGTTTAATTATTTAGTCACACACACATCAGCCACAGATCTATTGAACTGTACGCTCTTTTACAGTTTTTCTCAGTCGCTTTGGTTAATTTCAATCAGAATTGAAATTCTCAAAACTACCTGTTCAATTTTCACATCAGTGTGTCACTTGTGCACATGAAAAAAACAGTTTCTCATTTATTTGAACACGTTGCGAATGCTTTGGTACATCCATGCACATGATTATGTACAATTCTCTGCTCTTTCCTACATTATCCATTGCTTATGTCATGTTGATCAAAATGTATTGTAATGGTCTCTATGGAAGAGTCTCACCCACCCCCACAACATTTAGGTATTAGTTCATTGCATAAGTCTTTACATGCAAAATGGTTGAACAAGTTGTCATAATATGTCAAGCATATTTCTATACATTTCTATACACTGGCATTAGACTCTTTTTTTTTTTTTTTTTTCTAAATCTATCCTGAATTGGTCAATTGCTACCAGTTGAATCTTGCCTTTCTCTAAAGAAGGGAAATGTGTGAAGTGTTAGTTCAACCAACGATCAACCAATAGCTCAAAGGTGCATCTCCTGAACCATGAACTGGCAAGTATATATATAGCTGGAGCACAATACAATGTTACAGTAAATTGTCTGAGAATTTGTGGCCCAACAGACAGGAACGTCAGGAGTTGTAGGATGACTGCACTGTAATTCCGACAGCAATGCATGTACAGTTTACCCTAAGGAGATTTTCCTATGTTCACATTTCTAGCAATGACATGGTCTGTCAACAAATTGCAGTACAAACAGTCAAAGCGTAAATGTGAATCTTGTCTCTTGTCTCTTGCAGTCTCTTGCAATCAATCTCCCACATACACTAAGGTGTAACTTACAATTTACAATAATTGTCTTCAAAACTTTAGCCATAGTTTACATCAGATTATCCCTCAAGAGTACACTGTTATATTGACAACATGACTAAGCAATTTGACTGTCTTATCCGTAGACAATGACGCAAGGACTTGTCATTCTGATGGCACTGACATGTTCATTGAAACAGATATTTACTTTTGAGAGATGAACTAAGGATTTTGAGCAAGAGACTGGCTTTTGCAGGTAATCCATGGTGTTTTGCTATTTGAACGCATTGTTTTGAGAAATGCACTTACTGCTTTGCAAATTTCATTTCAGATCTGAGAAATGTACCAAAGCGACTGAGAAAAACTGTAATAGGAAGAGGGCTTTTTGTGTGGGTTTAGGTGTGCGTCTGAATCGACTGTGCACCAGGCGTTTCTGTACAGGTTTTGGCCTATATTGGCCCAACTGCATTGAGCAAAATGAAATGATAGCATAGCATGATGTTAATAGTAAAGCTACCCAAACATGTCGACTAACCAGAACACGCCCTTCCCAGCAGAACGGGGTGTGTGGAGATCGAGGATGTGAAACTGACTCGACTGGCTGTAAAGTAGCAGCAGGTTCAGGGAAAGAATCTTCACCAGCGACAAACCATGAGAAACATCAAAATGATCTCGACGAAGTACACAACCACAAAGGCATGTCTAGGTTTGATAGGACAGCTCTCTACACCAATGTTAAAAGTATGTATTTAACTAATGTTTATCGGATATTTGGGAATCCAGGTTCAACAGGTTAGGTATGTTAAGACTACAGTCACAACAAAGACATCCATATTCACATTAAGGGTCTGGGGGGAGCCACCATTCCACCACACCCACTGTCATTTGACCTAACCCACACTGAGGAGGGGTGTGTGTGTGTGTGTGTGTGTGTGTGTGTGTGTGTGTGTGTGTGTGTGTGTGTGTGTGTGTGTGCACTGTGCACCACAGTATGAAGGCAGGTGTCACATTGTGCCAACCGATTGCCAACAGCAGACGTGGCACTACAACAATGAACGCGGTTGTGTCGTTGTTCCCGAGATGCTCATCACAATGGAGTCGGGTATTGGCATGCTCCAAAGGAACGATGGAAGGAAGAAAGAAGACAGAGAGACATGCTAATGTGTGCTTTGGGGTGCATATCTCTCTTAACAAATGCTTATTATTGTCCTTGCATTTCTTTAACCCTCATCTATATCTTGCACAAATAAGCACTCAGTAAAAGATGGAAGGAAGGTAGACAGAGACAGACAGACAGACAGACAGACAGACAGACAGACAGACAGACAGACAGACAGACAGACAGACAGACAGACAGACAGACAGACAGACAGACAGACAGACAGACAGAGACGTTTGCTTTGAGGTGCATATCTCTACAAATGTTTTTATAGAGATATGAGAGATATTTGTCATTGTATTTCCCCCCCCCCCCCCCCCCCATCTATATCAAATAAGCAGTCAGTAAAAGGAGAACAGAAACGAGGAAATCCCGAACACACATATTTTTGATAAAGAGTGTGAACTTTGAATAGCAACGTCTTTTCAGATGCATGCTAAACAGGTCGAACCGGATTGGCGACAGGGCTGCACACAAACCACTGTAGGAACCGGTAGAACACAAACATTTGGGCTAACTGGGCAAACGGCTAACTTAACAACAATGAATGGATTCAGAAGACAAGGAGTGAGACTCACCCGCATGCGTGTGACCCTTGCACCTCGGTATCACACTAACCCATCAGCCACTGGTCATTATGTCAAACGTCCTCATCAAGCAGTAAACTCAAAGCCTTGAATAGTGGGTTGTGAGGCGGACAAGACGAGGTTGATAAGAAGCCCTGAAGACCCTGTAGCTCGGCTCTGTTCTTACCGGGGGTGAAGGAGGGCGGACAGTAGAGCAGGACGGTGGATGTTGTTGCTCCGAGTGTTAGTTTGTGTGTATGCGTGTGTGTGTGTGTGAGTCACAGAGTCTCATGACCACACTGGAAACTGCCAAATCATCTCGCCGCCGAGCAAACTGTCCCCCGACGAGACCACGCTTCCTCCGGAGACCTGCTGAGTCGAGGCCGGGCTCGATGGCCGGTCCTCCAGCAGAGAATACATCCCATAAAAACCATGGCAGGGAGAGACTGGGTGAGAGTGAGGGGAGTGGAGGAAATCCTTTTCATCTCCATGCCGACACTGATCTTTCCTTCTCTCCGTTGGAGGTGGTCGTTTGTGGCGTGCAGCTTCCCACACATTGCCTCAGACCTTAGCGTAGCTATCCGTCTGTCTGTCTGTCTGTCTGTCTGTCTGTCTGTCCTCCAGCAGTCTCTATCCTCCAGCCCTGATGCCTGACTGAACGCTGTCTGCCTACTCACTCCATGCGGTGTAAGGAACCTCTGAGAGCAACTCAGCACTTCTCCGAGCTTTAGCCCTGCCCTCGGATCACATGACACTGTGTGTGTGTGTGTGTGTGTGTGTGTGTGTGTGTGTGTGTGTGTGTGTGTGTGTGTGTGTGTGTGTGTGTGTGTGTGTGTGTGTGTGTGTGTGTGCAGGAACAAGACACACACGCACACACACCAAATCACATGTTCATTTGACAACAGAGCTTTTGTTTCAAGAGACTGAGGACTGTTGCAAGTCCCGCCCTACCGTTTGGCTCGACCAATAGTAATGAAACAACCAACATCACAGCCAGCAGGATATTAACATACTTAAAGATTCACCAACATGTGGCATTTGGCTTCAATGCTCACTGCTCAATTTCCCTGGCAAGTTGCTATTAAAAGACTCCCAAATGTGAATCTAAAAGTAATTTACTTTCACCCACCTTAATAATATTAGTGGAACACACACACACACACACACACACACACACACACACACACACACACACACACACACACACACACACACACACCCCTTCCCTTTCCATCCCAAGTACTAGCTTGTGACCACACAAACAAACGTGCAATATATCACAGGTTCTAATCAAATATAACACAGTGAATCATAGGAGTCACTTTACCACTCCTTGCTTATAACGTGAGCCGAGAAAAGCAGAACGACTGTAACAAAGGCCTCACAGTCACCCACAGTCACGCTCAGACACGGTTTTGAATGGCAAAATGTCAGGCTTATTCTGTAACAAACATTGTCCCCACAAGAATACTCTGTCATATGTGTCAGCATAGCTTCAAGCACTTTAACCAACATTCATGGTCTTTGGATTTGACTGCTGCAACTAAGTTTGTACTCAACTGCTCAGTCACTGTTTTATTTTGGCTTGGCTTCTACTAAGTCACCTCATTGTGTCCAGACTGGCTCCTCGGGTCTGTTTGTAGATCAAAGGTCCATTATAAACAGAATAAAGGTCTGACTGCCGGGGTCCTGCACTAGGAACGTGGTGTGGAATACGTGTTTAAACCACATTATGCTAAACACTTTGGACATCAGGTCAAACAATCGGTAGCAAAGGGACGAGATGAAGAAAGTCGGAGGATAGTGACACAGTAATAAACAAATAAATAAACCACACACACACACACACACACACACACACACACACACACACACACACACACACACACACACACACACACACACACACACACACACACACACACACACACACACACACACACACACACACACACACACACACACCTCTGGGTCAACACGCAGAGCAAACATGTCGCTCACCGCATGGACTCAGATCACAGTTTAAACCAAGGGTTCCCAACCTTCCAGCATATTCATAAACTAATTTGGAGGACCGATAGTCAGTTTTAATGCCTTCATTTTAAGATGCATCATACTGTTTACTAAGATGGTTTATTTTTCCTATTCACAACAATTAAAGCAACAGCAATGAAATGCTTATGTCTCAGGCTCCCTTCAACAATCCAATAATATAAGATGAATACGGTTTAAAAGAGAAACACAAGAAAAGTCACCTGAAACCTAAATAAACACAAAAGTAGTGCAAACACTAATTATTATTATTTATTTTTTTGCTTTTCTAGAAATATTTCAAGGCCCGGTTCTAACGAGTCTAACGGACTCCGGTCCGCGGACCGCGGGTTGGGAACCCCTGGTTTAAGCGACATAGAGTGTACTGGGGACTGGGGAGATTAACGTCCCAGTAGCCTAAGCCTTACCAGGTTAGGGATCGATAAATTATCGACATTTTATATATTACAGGCAGAACAGACGGAGCTGGTGATGGGGTGAACTTGTGTGTAGTGAGTGATGCGTGAACTCACCCTCGCCGCCTCCCCTCACCCTCGCCTTTTACTTTGAAAATCCCTTTTACTCTGGAGTCTCAGCGCTGCAAACTTTTAATCTCCGAGGTCGTCGAGGTTCAACCCTTGAGCTGTCAGGAGCTAGCCTAGCCACCGGGAATCGAACCGACCACACCAGAGTGATCTCTGAGTATAAAGACCGCGACATCGCCTCCTAGGGAGTTCCCTGGAAGGACTTTAAAACAACGAGGAGGAAGGCTGTGGTTGAAACGGTAACACTAACCCCCTCAGCATTTAAAGTATGCTTTGAGGCGGGGGAGGAGGAGGTCCTTTGGTGATGGATGATCGATCCAGGTCACCGCAGTCAGTGATCAGTGACACGCTCATCCCGGTGAGCGACAGTCGTGACGTCACCACGCACAAGTCATTACAAGGTCTTTATTATAGAAGGCTACCCTGGGCCCCACGTCTCTAGCGCGTCGTAGACGTTTCTTTGTAATATGGTTTCCTCCTATATTTCCATCATTGATTCCCGTTGTCCTCGGTGGACATGTATGGAAAATGATGGACACGTTAATCTTAATTATTTTGACCAATTAATTTATTGTAAGTCGCTTCTGATAAAAGCGTCTGCTAAATGCCCTGAATGTAAATGACTTTGTGGTTCCGGTAAATAATGGCTTATTCTTTGTCAATCAATAGTCCACCAATTGAAAACGTCTAAGAATCTAGGATGCAATTCCTTAACCTTTGTATCTTTGTTTGTCCTCTCTCGTTTCTTTGATCCATTTATACCTGCATAAACCTTTCATTTTAAATCCTTCATATAATTTGATTCTACGTAGGCCTGCCCTTGAGATTGTCATTGGTATGAAAGATTAAACGAACGAGATGACGTTATATCTCACATTTAATTTCACAATGGTATTGTTTATTAAAACTTCCCAAATCATATACAAAAATATAGGCCATATGGCCTATAGACCTCAATCAAAAGAAGTTAAGATGACTGCCTTAGTAATGACATTCAAATTCATCCTTGACATTTAAGGTCTTCGATTACTTCAAATATATAAAAGTATATTATTCAACACAAATATATGTGACGTCCAAACTATTAGACATATTGCACAATGTGATATTAACGAAAAACAAATATATCATAAATAATAATACAATAATAAACATATACTGTATTTGGATATATACATTGTATTTATATGATAAATATAGATATAAAATACCTTCAATTTCTTATTTCTTAGAATATGAATCGAAATGTAACACTTTTTGACCTAATGACACCAACGTCTACTTTTGAAAATAAACTGCATTATATAATATTCAATCTATCACAAAAATATGTGTTAATGTGTTAACATGTTGAAGAAGATATGTGGTAAAACCATAACAAGATGCCCTCCCATCAACACAACAGGGACAGCATGAGTAAGGATAATGCAAAATAAGAATCACCATTCAACTTAATTTCCTTAGCCTCACAGCATAATTCCTAAGTCCGATTTTAAGGTTTATCTTGTATTTAGTGTCAAAAATTCCCAAATCAATGACTTAGTCAGATAGATAATATGGAATGTAAAAAGCGCTCTGATTGGCTTAGGATACAGCCAATGAATCAGCAGCATTAGGAGAGTAGATTTTCTTTATAGGTCCATGGTAGAGTTCGGTTCGATATCACAATGTGGCCTTAATATGACTTCGGCAATTATGCTATGAGGCAGACGATAACTAAAGAAGCATATCTCAGTTTTTTCCACCAAGCTGGACTCATCATGGAAAGAGGACTGGTCAGGGGAGATAACTTCACCTCCCTGCTCTCACGACTCGGCTGAAACCAAAGTCAAACTCTCAGCCACTGCAAAACACAAGAGAAGGATAGGTGGGATAATCAATTATACCAATGAAGGGCCAATGTTAGATACCTTGAACATTTGACAATGAGTGGATCTTTCTAAGACATGTGTAATCATTTTTCTGCTCTATTTACTTCACATTAAAATCTGTCCCTAAACTATTTCGACTTGAGTCCCTACAAGTGACTTGTTATTTATGTAACTTTGGAAGTCTTTACAACTGTGTTATAACCAATGAGCATAATGTGATAGATATGTGATGGAGGTGATACAATCACTTGGATTTGTCTCTGAATGTGAATATATCAGGTTGTATACGAAGGTGCCCAAAAAGGCTTCCTATCATCACAGAAAACCATGTGTGCAACATATGTGTGTCCATCTTACGTTGTCCGTCCACAGCAGACACTCCCTCAGTAGCTTCTGCTAAATCCATGGATTCCCCACTGTCACCATCGACCACTTGCTGCACTTCTACTTCAAGCCCACCAGGTGGCGCCACTCCCTCTCCGGCGTTATCAGAAGCGTGGCAGGATACGCAATGTCCAGCATCCTTCACTGGGGCCTCCGATGTCAACAGTGGCTCAACAGCTTGAATAATCTCCGCATAGGATCCGGAGTCTGCTTCTGCCGGGTGGCCCGTCGCCTCCCCGATCAGCGCAGACTCCTCTTCCAACGCGCCCGTCTCGTCGGGCCCCGCCTCCCTAGGGGCCTCCTCTTCGGAAACTGCTGAAGCTTCGGTTGCTCGGTCAGCGTTCCCGGCCAGAGTACCGTCCTCTCCCTGAGAGGATGCTACGACGTCCAGGGCCTCCTCAGCAGTGGGCTCTTCAGCCTCGTCCGTTTCTTCTGGCTGAGCCTCCTTCCCCACTGAAGCCTCCTCCTCCAAAGGCACTTCAGATTCCGACACGGCCGACTCCTCCACCGTTGGACCTGTAACCTCCTCGGGTCTCACCTCCTCCGCATAGAGAGTATTTGCATCTCCCGAGACATCAGTTGCGTCGGCAGGCATCTCAACGTTAGGAGCACCTTCAGAATCTATTTCGTCCTGGTCTACGAGGACTTTCGATGCCTGTAGGACCAGATTGTTTTCTTGCACGGGCCGGAGAACATCCACGGCGCTTTTCTCAGCCACAGTAGCGGCCGCGATCTCAGCTGTAGAGCCAGCCCAAGCCCTCACAGCAGTGATAAGACCTGGAAGAAAGCCTGGGGAGTAGAAAGGGAGGAATGCCCCTCTGAAATTGACTGGCATGATTTAAAGTGCAATTCTGCAATTTAAACCTACACAACCTCATACAAAGCCTGTATGACCTAAATTGGCTGTTTATGCAACAGGAATTCATGTGGTTTAGGGTCTTGTATATATGAAAAAAAGTCAATTGTTGCTTAATGTACATGCATAACATGGTGGCATCTGTATTAATTAAGTTGGTTTACTGAGCCATTATGCGTACGTATAATTGAGGCACAACAAAGCTCCAAAATACAGAAGTATAATGCATACATTTTTTAATTCCCATGCCTTCGTTTGCAAAAAGCGAAATCCCAGATTGACGATTTCAGAAGAGTTGATGAAAACCTCAAACTTGGATTTTAAAGGGAAGGCATTTGTTGATCAGAAGGAGATTAAACCAATTTGAAACTAAGACCACAATTATTAGCAATTCTTTATTGAATAACTTCTTTCCTCATCATCCACTTGGCATGTCCAAGTTCCAAGTACAAAAATGCAATGAAGATTGAGAATGAGGGGTGATGCTGGATGAAATGAACAGTCATATTCAAATTGGAGTGAATCATTCTAGAAAAGGTGATTGCTATTCAAACAGAATAACTGACAGATGTTGAACTAATTGCAAGTTAAACATGACTCAGGAATACACATTTATGAACAATGAAATATCATCTGAAACGAAGTTTTACACCCTCCCATCAGTGAACCAGTTCAGATAACACGAGGAACTGGCATTTGGGTTGGCTTAAGACTCCTATTGCAAAGGAACAAAACTCACAACTCCCAACAACGACAAAGACAACAGGGGGTAGTAGGCCTTCGTCCTTGGCCCATAGTAAGGCACGGACAGAAAATCAGTAAAGTACTTGAAACCATCTTTTTAAAAGATGTTCAAGAGTGAGGCATTTAAATGGCCCATTTACCAGACTGAATGTCAGCAGCAGGTATGCATTTCGGCGTGTGTGACTACAAGTTTCCCCTCGCCCTTTGGGACTCTCCCCTCCAGTCCACCTTGTTGGGAAGAGAGTTTAGGAAAGCACAGCTAACTACAGCACTACTGGGGCTGGGCCCGCGCTTTAGGCCGCCGCTACGATGGTGGCGGCGGCGTCGGCCTCCGGGGCGACCTCAACGGGGCTAGGGGTGTCCTCTACTACCACTGTACCCTCACTCTCCACCGGGGCGGCTTCCGCTGGGGCAGCCACCTCCTCCACGACGACGACCTCGACCGAGTCAGCCACCTCTGTGGCGGCGGGGGCGGCCTCTTCCACCGCGGGCTCAGCGGACTCGACGACCGACTCCGCCGGCGCCACCTCTTCGACAACAGCGGCTGCTTCAGGAACGGCCTCCACGGCGACGGCCTCCAGGGCGGGTTCGGCGGCGGTCTCCGATACAGCCTCGGCCGCCGGAGCCTCCGCCACCACCTCGACGGCCGCGGGCACCGCCTCTTCCACTGCTGCGGGTTCAGCCTCTACGGCTAGGGCCTCTACTGTGACGGCCTCGACAGCTTCGACTGTGACGGCCTCTACTGCGACTGCCTCAACAGCGGGTTCTGGAGCTGCTGGTGTGGGCTCAGCCTCTGGAGCTGCCAAGGAAGGAGAGGACAGGTGGTGAGATGAGGAACTAGGAATTTCGGAAAGTTACCCCTCTGATTTTGTATCAATTGAGCCATTGAAACCACGCTAGGTATAATCCAAATATCTGAGAGTTTTGTTAGTCACTAGCATCGGCGATCGATATTTTTATGAAACCATTTTCTAAACTTTGGAGGCACTTGCCAAACTATTTAGCACATTAAATTAAAGACGCATTAATTTATGCCAGCAGCAAAGTTCCACCTAACAGATCTTTGCTTATGTGAATGTTGTACTGACAACGGCCAAGAACTTTAGCGTCAGCAACAGGTTGCTAGCGTCAAATCGGAAAATTTGCTTTTGTTGACTTGACATACCAACACGTTGCAGTCAGTCACCATGCATACTAATCGCCTAAGGGTGACAAGGATCAAACACTGAGGGTCAAATGATAATCCTCTCAACTACTAAGCCACGGATCATTACTGAGCGAGAGAATTAAACAGTTTAATCTGTCAACTCTCAGCTTAAGTGAAGCTAATTTGCGTTGAAGCAAAAATCAGGGGGTAAAATAATAAAGTATGAAAAATGATAGAAAGTGAAGGCAGCAGGTGGAACTACAACCAGTCTCCATCATATTCAACTGAAATATTCAATTTAAAGTGAGCCGCAAGCTTGAACTCGTAGAGTAAAAGTCAACCAAGTGGGATCGAAAAAAAATGTTTGAGACTGAAATCACATTGCAGTATTCAACTAACTTTACATTTTTATAAAGTTTCTTAATTTGTCACAAAGTATACCTTGAGGGTCACCATCATAATGGCAAGTTCACTTCAACCCACGCAAGTAACTCCAAAAGCTTGAATTTAAGTCAATAGGGGATTTCAGCTCTAATTTTGACCAGTTTAACCAGTCTCCCAGCTATTTTAGAGAGGGACGGGGCCCACAACTACTTAGCTGGTCGGGGCACAGAGCCAGGCTCCCTGCGGCCCCAGACTGAGTCCATTGACAAACACACGGCTGACGCAGAGCAGATCGGACAGGCCAGACTAATCTATTCAAGGTGCCCAGTCTAGCAAGCCCGGTATGTGGGCGGTTTAACCTGCCAACGCGTGAGAGACGAGCACCTCATCGGTCTCAAACCATTTCAGGGGATTCTTTTCACCCACAAGTTTTTCAAAATGTTGGAAACTCTTTAATGCAATTTCGTCACACGCATCTCTGATAAGAAGCTTTTGTGCTGCATGCCAATTGGGTTCCTACAGCACGTAGAGTCAACATGGAAGAGCGATAGCCCTTCCATGCTTATTTTTTTTGTTCCTTTTCAATACAAAGTACTACTGGATATTATTGCGTCAAACGTTCGTGAGATTTGGTTCAGAACGAAACAAGAAGCTTACCTCACCAAAATATAACCAAGAGATTGATGACTGTTCACTCACCTTCTTTTGGGGCGGCAATTTCTGCCAGTCTGTCGTTGTACCTCTCACTGTCTCCGTTTACTGTCTTGTAGGCCTGTTCAGGGCACAGATACATACCATTATTTACATCTCACATTGAAACACTACAATAGATATGATCACCAAGCAAGCATTGAAGCACAGGCTGTTCAAATGTCTGCCCGATGACTTAACCAGTTATTCTCAGTCATGCTTGTGCAAAAGTCAAAGGCTGTAGAGAGATTGGTTAATAAACGCTTCATGTCAGTCGAGCCCTGCTCAGCCTCAGAGTGTCGTTTACTGGGAGCAGGACATGCTTGGGTTTAAGGGAACTAGAACCATTTTACAAAAGGTCATTGTTGACCCTCATCCAGGGTGAACAGTCATACCAAACTATTATTATTTTGGAGTGACCCTTATGCCAACTTTATCTACTGTATAGACAACGCCAACAGCACATGTATACGTCAGATGGGGACCAACAGGAATCAAATTGAACCGAGCGTTCTATGAATGTTTAGGCCCCATTTGATAGACCTTAGATTCACTTTCAACAGCACTAGAGCAACAGAGAAAGGCGACAAGATTAAAAGATCCATGTTTGCACAACACATTAAGAGCGCGTCACCAGCTAGACAGTACCTTGGGTTTGTGTGCATAATTCAAACGTATAATTATACATGAGCCGGAAAAACGTTACATACCAAACTGACTCATTTAGGAACACTACTCTCAACTAGGTGATGGAGTTTTAGCAGAACTGAAGTGATGCTTACATAGACCATGGCCGCCGTGAGGCCGCCTCCACACATGACAAAGTACGCCATGTTGGACGAGCCGGGGATGCCGAAGGCCATGTGTCGCACGGGAACCGCTGCGAGGAGGGACAAGATCAAGAATTAGATGTTTAACGTCATAAACACAATACAAGCATTAGCATTCCTGACACAATCTGTTCCGTCATGGATGAACAGTGGATTCAAATGGATTCTTCCAAGATAACGATTTCAGACACGTTTTCGTGTTTGGGATTTCAAAGTAAAAAATATGTGATGCTAGATTTATGGGCCATCGGAACGCCGTCCTTTACATTTCAGTTCCCACGGTCAGACCTTGGTATACATAACAAAATGAGAGTCCGTCGCGTCGGAGACAACACAGCCCCCCCATCCCATAATCCTCTTACAGTGCCCTCTTGTTGGACACACAGGAGATGGAAAGATTTGCGAGCAGCCAAGCACAACACAGAATTGTCCCAGATTATAGCCTCCCTCCACCCCATGTAAACACGCGCACAAACACAAACACGCACACTTCCTGATTTGAGCCATTTAGACGTCCACGTCTCAAAACAAGAACTATCCATCATGGGTGGCTGGGCTTGGCTTCCACAGGTTTAAGTAACTGAACTACAGACGCAGCATGCTGCACTCCCGAGACCAAACACGAACCAGGTGGAGTTGAGAGGAAGGCGCTTCCACCGACTTATGCTGGCCCACATTGGTTCCGTGTGTGTGGTGCTACGAAACGACACGCAGGCTGTGTGCCGAGTGATCAGATTTAATCAGATTGCCAGTGGTGCATGGGGAGCAGGCCATAAATACAACCACGCCATTGTGTAATCTCTTGGAAGATCAAAACCCACGCGATTGTTTACCTAGACCGGTCAACACAGGCACACCAAAGCCGGCGGCCCACACCTGCAGTAATTGGCGTGTACAGCACATAAGTGGCAATGTGCAGACCACAATGTCTTAGGCTTCAACAGCAGCTCAAATAATTGTTGTATTGCCTCACATTGACAGGTCAGACTAATATAGATACATGGTGTTTTTAAGCATGCGTGTAGAAGGTCATGTGTCCCCTATGAATGCTATCACGCAAAGCATGACAGAACACAATGTACAGGCCAGTAAAGCACCTGCTCTGTCTGTCACCAGGAATGCAAAGAACTAGTGTCATGGACTCCGAGGGAGCCACGTTAGAAGCCACTGCGTGCGTTGACTGTACTAATTCCTTTGACTCAGCAGTGTAGCCACGGCCATGGCCAAGTAGAGTATTTATAAAGGGTAATCATCTAATCCCTGAGACAAGGTTAAGGTAGAGCAAAACCAAAAAAACGAATTTGAAAGCTTTGTCAGCCAATTTAAACAAGAGGCTGCCAAAGGGGTTACCCTCACTTCCAATTATCAGCACTTTGCCTACAGGTCGACATGTGCAATACTACACAATTAAATTACCTTCAACTATTGGTGCACAAGAAAATGCTGTAGAAAAAGTTTGTACGTGGAAGAGTTCGCAGGAGCACTGACTGGGGGCAGGGCTGGAAGAGGCAGTTTGTCTGGCGTTATGTAACGGCTGGACATACTGCGTGCATACAGCTGAGCAGGACCTATAGGGGCCGTGAAGTTACGTCACATAGGACGCCATCTTCTGAGACAGCAGGGGGGCAGGAGCTTGCAGAGAGCAGGGGGCACGGGGGGGCGACCTCTAGACAGCGTGCGGGCAGGTTAACGTGCAACGTGGAGTGACGTTCACTTCATATTCCCTGTAGGCTGCAAACTACACTTTTATGAATGCATTTTAAAATTCAATGTATGGATTGACTCACCTCCAATAGTCTAGGCTAGGGCTACCGTTTCTTTGCATTAGGCCTATATTGTATGGACAAATAACTTGAGATTATTAGTCGCATTAGATAGAAAGCCAGGCCTCATTATTCAATTACCCAAACCAAATTATTGAATTCATCTGAAGCACATTAGAAATGCGCAAATTATTAAACTGAACTCTGCAAGCGTTGGAAACATTTTGTGCAGAACTCGGTGTTCCCAATGCGCTAGGACACACCTCCTTTGTGTTGGAACGGAGCACCACTTCTAAACATCTACATTCAGTTGTAAACAGTCCCTTTAAACGCGTAAAGCAATTCCATTGCAACAATTCCAAGTGGTCTACTTTAAAATATATATCGTTCAAATTTGATCGAAATTTGCGAACATTAATATGCCAAATGCATGGCTTAATTGCTGATTGCATCTTCTTCCATGCTGCTTAATAAACCAATCGCAATAAACAGCGGCAGCTTTACACAGTGCATTACTCACCATTTCGGAGTGACGGATTGGCTGCCCTTTGAGTCAGGGGTCCGAAGCGCTGCAATGCCCGCCTGCAGAACATGTTCGCTGGGTTCAGTGTGTGGAGTCGAGGAGAAGCGTGGTCACTGGCTGCAGGAGGTTTGCTGAGTGAGAGGTGAAGTGAACGGAACGCAATGTACGAAGCCTCCCTATGTACCCCCCTCGGCCCCTACGTCATCTGCCCATCCCCTAGGAGACATGACAACTAAAAGTTTATCAAAGATGCAAAATCCAGAGGAAAGCTTTTTGGAAAACAATGCATGTATGCAATACTTCGTGCATATGTTTTTCGCATGTTTGTATTGTTTACGTTTTATTTTTGTTGGTATTTTCGGTCGGTATTTTGTCTAACTGTGCCGTCATTGGCTCCACACCCAATTGGCGCACCTGTGACTCTAAATAGCCAATCAGAGAGCAGCATGCAACGCAGATCACAACATCAGACCCACGTTACTGTATTTTATGGAAATGCCACTCAATGTCTGTTAAATACAATTCATATTTCACTTTATACTAACTGCATGTTAGATAAATAGGTAATAGTTGAAAGAGAGATAAAGGTTAAGAATGACACAAATATGGATTATATTTCTTAACTGTTAATTCCCTTTCGGCTGCATTTAATTTAACTTTTCTTTACCTTCTAAACATCTTATTTGCTCATTTTACTATTTTAATGCTGTTCATATTCTAATGTGAGCCAATCAGACAGAACTACAGACACACACCCTCTATCCTGTGATATCTGGCGCTCCCTATGTGTAGGAAGAAGGTACACCAGCTAATCAACTAATCTAGCACTCCTTGCTAGATTAGTTGCCCTGCCCCCCAAAACACACACACACACACACACACACACACAAACACGCACACACTTATCGCCCCCCCCCCCCCCCCCCAACATAATTACTTATTAAAATACAATTAAAATAAGAAAACCTAAAAGATAAATAAATAACATTACTTCCCCTTTGTATCTTTTCATATACAAAATACAAATAAATTGTACTGTATCTTACATTTGGAAAGGATCGGAAATCAATCCTGATTAGTTAAAAGTGAGTGTCTACATGAATTAACACTGTATTTTACTTTCTGTGACAATAATTGCACAAATTAATAAGGAAAACCCCATGTTTATAAATGCAGACCAATTGTTCTAAAAAGAACACAAGCAGGAAGGAAGGAGGGAGGAAAACTTTACCAGTGAGCTGGTGAATGTGACGGCCCTGTGCTAACTTACTGCAGCCTCATACCACATCTGCACATACACACGTCTCGTATTGCACGGCATTGTGTGCCACATTGGGAAGTGTGACGTTGTCATGTGACCACCCTTAATCATCCGTCGGACAGACACACTCACAGAAAACACACGCGATACCCTCTGCGTCTCCCGGGGCAGCAATGCACAAGCATGCATGACTTTGTAGAACTCCTCTTTGCTCAGACTGAACCGACGGGCCGCTCAGACTACGACGCCGGCCGACGTCTCCGCACTCGAGGAAATGTGGAGCATCTCACTTAATGAGCTTCAGCTGAGGCTCTGCCTCGGCAGCATTGTAACAATATAAACCTTTGTCTATTATTTCCTGAATGTCAAACATCTTGACGGAGGATGTAAGAAATCCACTGTAAAACCGTCACCTTTACTTCTATACAAAGTCATATAGGATAGTTGGAGGTTGGTTCCCGACAAGCCATCAGTCTCGTACGAAGCTCTTTTTAAAAGCCACTGCAACAAGTGCTCTGTTGCGTTTGTTAGAATGTGTTTAGTGGTGTTTGTCTTGTATCGGGTTCATACAGAAAGCCATAGAACTTGGTTTTCAAGACTGGGGCCTTGGATTTATCACTTAAGGCAGTCGTGCTATTGAGCGACATGATGGAGAAGAAGAGATATGTTTTATACACGTATACATGGTATTTTATTTTACACAGAGCATGGAAAAACGGAAGAAAACATAAAAAAGTTAATAACATCAATATTTAAAAGCTAAAAATTACAGTACAACATTTCATTTGAAATCATTACAAATTAAGATTCTTCGACGCACACTCACTCACTCGAAGACACTCACTTTCTCTCTCACTCACACACCCACACACACTCACTCTCTCTCACCACACACACACACACTCACTAACACACTCTCTCTCACCACACACACACACACTCACTAACACACCCTCTCTCTCCTTCACACACACACACACACACACACACTCTATTTCACACACACACTCTCACTCTCACTCTCAGCAGGTGCACGCCCAGTGCCCCTTCTCCAGAGGTTTCTTGTCCGCCGGGATCTTAAAAGAGCTGTTCCCTCCCTTGGAGTGCAGTTGCTCCGGAAGCCTCCTGTTTCTCCGCAGCCGGGCGGCCACGGCCGTCACGATGGACTCCACCGCGTCCTGGTGGAAGGGCTCCTCCGGGGCCCTGCCCCTCCCCGGACCCCGCCCCCCCGCGCCACAGCTGCTGGCCAGGGGGTTCTTGGCGGAGGTCTCGAACAGAGTCATGTTGTGGGTCTGGGAGAACCTCAGTGCCTGCTCCCGGCTCACCTGGCTGGCCCCCCCCGGCGTACGCAGGTCCACCTTGCTCCCCACCAGGAACCTGGGGAGGAGAGCGGCCCCCAGAATTCATTAGCCCGTCCGTTGGGAGTGTGTTGCGGTGAGCGTGACCGCGACCGTATACCTGGCGGATCGCAGTGCCTACAACTCAAAGCGGGCACCCTCCTTATGGTTAACCGGCCGGCACGCCATCCCCGATTAAAAAAAATGTTTTGGACGTTTTACAAGAAATCACAAAAGATTCCTCATCTCTGCACAGGTTATTCATTTCATGAAGGACACATGATATATATTGTACGTGGTTCTGGATAAGAGCGTCTGCTAAATGCCCCTGAGGTCAATTTAAATGTAGTGCCGTATCAATGTCTTGTTACATTTCAAGTCAAATATGACGACATCTCATTCACAGCTGGTGGTGGTAAAATATAAATAGTAAATGGACTGCATTTATATCCAGTTTTCTAACCAGTGGCCACTCAAAGAGCTTTACAATGTGGCCTAACATTCACCCATTCATGCACACAGTCACACACACACAGACGGCGGCGTCGACCACGCAGGGCGACAGACAGCTCGTCAGGAGCAGTCAGGGAGAGGCGTCTCGCCCAGGGGACGCCTCGACACTCTAGTAAGGAGGAGCCGGGGAATCGAACTAGCAACCTTCCGGTCACCAGCCAACCCGTTCTACCTCCTGAGCCACGTGCCGGCCTCAACGTGGTGCCGTTACTCATCCTTCAAGTCAAATATAATATAATCTCATTTCACAGCAGCCTGGTGGCGGTTAAATGAACAATCCAACAGCGGAACTGCAACGTAACGCAGTTTGTGGGTACGGGGAACAGTCGATGCAGCTCAACGACTCCCAAACTGGCACAGACTCATGCCAAAAGTAATGTACATAGTCTACGCCTAGCGGGGATTTCCCGGTAATGTAGGTAGCACTCCTGGAAAGCACCCACTTATTTCATCAGTGTTCCTCCTACAGGTCCTTTCTTTGTTGTCTGTTAGTTTTTTGTCGCCCAAATCTATTTTTACCGCTGTCTTGTACACTCTGAAGTGAACCCACAAGACCCTTTCAGGGTCCGATGTGTTGGGGCTGCAAACGGAGGTGAGACGCTCACCTGGGGATGTCCTGGCCCAGGGAGTTCTGCCGGCACTCCTCCACCCAGGCGGGCAGGCCCCTGAAGCTGGCCGGGTAGGTGACGTCGTAGACGAAGAGCACCGCGTGGACGTTCCGGTAGTAGTGCTGCACCATGGACTTCCTGAAACGCTCCTGCCCAGCTGTGTCCCACATCTGGAGCTGTTGGGGGGGGGGGGGGGGGGGGGGCACGCGACAGAGGAGACGTGGAGGTTGGATAACGGGATGAGACATGCATGAAGATACGACGATATTGGTTTTAAATGTTGGACTCATCCACATAATGTGCACACACACACAAACACAAACACACGTCAATATGCATAGGTCTCTAGGGTGAATAGGTCTGTTTTTCTTTAAGTGCTATATTTGACACGTTTAAATATCTGACACGTTTAAATAGCCGTACAGGCACGCAATGTACAATATGTTTGTTGGCTGACTGTACACAAACGTGTAAACAAAAGCTCAGTTTAACGCCGGTTTTTCTGCCACCAGATCATTGATACAGGCTACCAGGATAAAACATTTTCTACCACACATGGCCTCGGGTCCCACTATGAACAAATAGTCGGTTCCCATTTACATAGCAAACGTTTGGGTCAGTCTGAGTCAATATTGTCCTTTTAATTCGACCCCCCTCTTCCCTCGATGTAAAAAAGTGCTTCCTCTGTGTGTATGACTTGCTTCCTCCATCATGTGCTTTTACCAACAGCGTGAAGAACAGCACCATTAAGTATTCGTCATGCATGCACAGCACACCCACGTGTTTTCTTTTCCAGTTGAGTTGAACCATATTTATGTTATCAAAAGTTATCAAAAGCCCAACACGTTGGGAAGGCTTATTTTCACACAACGAGTATGGAGCACCGAAGTTATCACCTCCATAAAATTATAAATACAAAGTTTTCAGATTATTTTATTGCATTTTCTCACTGATGTCACACTCTGTGTTGGCGAAGAGCCCTTTGACCAAACGGTGAACTTTGACACCAAGTAAAGGCTTGTAAAACAACCAAAAAGGTGGATGAATGCAAAACTACGCCTTACATTCCAGTGCACAACATAGCCAACTGTTGACCAAGGATTTTCTTACTTACTTCCCCTCTCACAAAGCATTCCATAAAGTAAAGGCTTGTAAACCAAACAAAAAGGTCGATGGATGCAAAATTACGCCAGTGCACAACATATCCAACTGTTGGACACGAAATTACGCGTAGGCCTACATGGCACCTTGCAAATTTAGTGACACATCAAATCACAAGTTTGTTTCTTTTTCGGTTCGTTTACCTTAACTCTCTCTCCATCGATGTCCACGATCCTCTCTCGGAAGTCCACCCCGATGGTGGCGTCGGGTCGGCAGGGGAACTCCCCGGCGCAGAAGCGGTGAGTGAGGCAGGTCTTCCCGACCCCGGAGTCCCCGATCACGATCACCTTAAAGGTCCTGCTGCGGGCGGGCAGCGACGAGGACGCGCCGCTGAACGAGTTTGAGAACTCGAGCGACGACTCCATTCTTCTTAAGATGAAAATGTGTGTGATAAAAATAACTATTGAAGCGTGGTCGGTTTCTCTGTCCCAGTTGAGTTGGTTGAGGTGTAGACAAAACTAAGTTGTGGAGGAGATGGCACTCGGTCCCTCGACTGCAAGGTGACGATTGCAAGTGGTGAGGGTGGGGCTGGATTTAGTAGTGGGAGGGGACTCCCACTGCCTCCCATTAAACAACTTAAATGCATGTGTTTAGGCTAATGCGCAATATTTAATGCCATCACAGTCTACCCCTCAAGGTGTTTTCACGTCACACCGACCTATGAGACACATGAGCAGCATCACGTTTACATTACAAGGACCATTTACATTTGACAAGTCCTATATTTGACATTTGCATTCAGCAGAAGACATGGATTTTAATGGGGGTGTGACTTCAGTTAATGACTCATAATGAATCAAAAACTCATAAACTTATCACTCATAAATGAACCAAAAATGTTTTTATTCTGAAATGAATTACACAACTGGTCCTCCAAGCTCCAACAACGCCACAGTATCAAAGTTGCCAGTAGGCCTAGTTAACTAGTTGGGGAATATCTGGTAGGCGTTAATATGTGGCGACTGGGGGTGTTGTAGCGACGAAGAGGCTGGTTTCATTAGTATGTTGAGATTCGTTGAACCTCTGTGGGCGTGAAGTCCAGCTGCCATACGGAGGTTATGAACTATATACAGGTCCTTCTCAAAAAATTAGCATATTGTGATAAAGTTCATTCTTTTCCATAATGTAATGATAAAAATTTAACTTTCATATATTTTAGATTCATTGCACACCAACTGAAATATTTCAGGTCTTTTATTGTTTTAATACTGATGATTTTGGCATACAGCTCATGAAAACCCAAAATTCCTATCTCAAAAAATTATCATATCATGAAAAGGTTCTCTAAACGAGCTATTAACCTAATCATCTGAATCAACGAATTAACTCTAAACACCTGCAAAAGATTCCTGAGGCTTTTAAAAACTCCCAGCCTGGTTCATTACTCAAAACCGCAATCATGGGTAAGACTGCCGACCTGACTGCTGTCCAGAAGGCCATCATTGACACCCTCAAGCAAGAGGGTAAGACACAGAAAGAAATTTCTGAACGAATAGGCTGTTCCCAGAGTGCCGTATCAAGGCACCTCAGTGGGAAGTCTGTGGGAAGGAAAAAGTGTGGCAGAAAACGCTGCACGACGAGAAGAGGTGACCGGACCCTGAGGAAGATTGTGGAGAAGGGCCGATTCCAGACCTTGGGGGACCTGCGGAAGCAGTGGACTGAGTCTGGAGTAGAAACATCCAGAGCCACCGTGCACAGGCGTGTGCAGGAAATGGGCTACAGGTGCCGCATTCCCCAGGTCAAGCCACTTTTGAACCAGAAACAGCGGCAGAAGCGCCTGACCTGGGCTACAGAGAAGCAGCACTGGACTGTTGCTCAGTGGTCCAAAGTACTTTTTTCGGATGAAAGCAAATTTTGCATGTCATTTGGAAATCAAGGTGCCAGAGTCTGGAGGAAGACTAGGGAGAAGGAAATGCCAAAATGCCTGAAGTCCAGTGTCAAGTACCCACAGTCAGTGATGGTCTGGGGTGCCATGTCAGCTGCTGGTGTTGGTCCACTGTGTTTTATCAAGGGCAGGGTCAATGCAGCTAGCTACCAGGAGATTTTGGAGCACTTCATGCTTCCATCTGCTGAAAAGCTTTATGGAGATGAAGATTTCATTTTTCAGCACGACCTGGCACCTGCTCACAGTGCCAAAACCACTGGTAAATGGTTTACTGACCATGGTATTACTGTGCTCAATTGGCCTGCCAACTCTCCTGACCTGAACCCCATAGAAAATCTGTGGGATATTGTGAAGAGAAAGTTGAGAGACGCAAGACCCAACACTCTGGATGAGCTTAAGGCCGCTATCGAAGCATCCTGGGCCTCCATAAGACCTCAGCAGTGCCACAGGCTGATTGCCTCCATGCCACGCCGCATTGAAGCAGTCATTTCTGCAAAAGGATTCCCGACCAAGTATTGAGTGCATAACTGAACATAATTATTTGAAGGTTGACTTTTTTTGTATTAAAAACACTTTTCTTTTATTGGTCGGATGAAATATGCCAATTTTTTGAGATAGGAATTTTGGGTTTTCATGAGCTGTATGCCAAAATCAGTATTAAAACAATAAAAGACCTGAAATATTTCAGTTGGTGTGCAATGAATCTAAAATATATGAAAGTTTAATTTTTATCGTTACATTATGGAAAAGAATGAACTTTATCACAATATGCTAATTTTTTGAGAAGGACCTGTATGTGTTCCACTTCTAGATGGAAAGAGGAAAGAGGCCATGCATGTCAGGGATAGTTATCGAAAATGTATTGCAGAAGGAAAAAATGGATTTGAAAGGAGTCACAGGAAAGCATGATCTAAGATATCTCCATAGCAGTTAAGAAAGCTAACGGAGATAGTCAGTCTCAAAGAGATGAAGGAAAATAGGCTTATATTACTTTGAATTGTATTGTAGCACATCGTTACTGTCATGGCTGTGACTCACAATGTCATCATCTTCAGGCTACTTTTCGTTGTGTGGTATAGGGCAGGACTTGGTCGTAAATGATGGTCAATTAATATTCAGACTCAAATGACGCACACCTGCGCATCATGGACTCTTCCCATTGGCTGCTGGAGTCATGATGAACGGAACGCTTCCTGTTAAATATTTGTTCAGATGACGGTATAATTTTGTGTGTTCAAGGTATTTGTAACATTTGGCATCTATTCCCGATTATTGTATAGGCGCAAGTCAAATTTTGAATGCAATGAGTTTTTAAAACCGATGAATATACCATGACTGATAATTTATCGATTTCAGATTAAAATGCATGATAGTCAGAAATAAACATAAGACAAGATGAATTTGCAGGAGACAACAGAATATCAAAATCATGAAAAGAAAGAAAAAAGAACGTAGTTTTGTCCGGTTTAATATAAAAAAAAAAAAAATCAGAGAAATCATACAACGCCATCCCAGATTTCACCGTTCACATTGGAATCAAAAAAAATAAGAGGGAAAATAAAAAGGACAGATTAAAAAGGGAAAATCTCAAAAGAACAGGAGAGGTTGAGGGGCGGGGCCTAGACAGACAGACATGGGGGGGGGGGGGGGGTGGTTGATGGTGCTACTTGTAGACTCGTATCCTCTGTAACCGTGGGCAACAGAACGTCGGAGATGGGATGGAGTGCAGGCTCATCTTTCACAGGGCCTCTGAGGGGGGGGGCATGGGGAGATGCGAGGTCGTTTTCATGCACTCAATTAAAAATTAAATTTGGTAACATAGACTTTGTACAACAGACTCAAAAGAACAATGCCACTCATCCCGAAGAGACTCTTCCGTCCAATCCATTTTACACGGATAAAGAAATCATAAGCATCAAGTACATGAGTTTATTCATTCCATTATGGACTACACAGTGTCTGTAGTATTGCTCAGATCTATCCAACCCTTTTAGATCAAAAAAAAAAAAAAAAAAAACACAACCCCAAATAAACATGGTAGCAGTGACAGTGTGGAAGTAAGCACGAAACACTCTCCCTCCCTCCCTCCCCCTCCCTCCCTCCCCCTCCCTCCCTCCCTCCCTCCCTCCCTCCCCTCTCCGCGTGTGCAGTGCCGGTACACAAGAAGCTAGGCTCCATGGAGTATAGCTCTGGTGAAAAATAAACACAGATCTACAGAGTCAGACCTTCTTCCCCAAGTTCACCCTGGACCAAGGAAGGGCGGGAAGGTGACGAAGGTGGGAGGGGCACGGCCATACGCGTGTCAGTAGTGGGACACCGTCACCGACGGGCAGAATACTTGCAGGGCTGTCCGTGCTACCGTGCACCACACCTAGGGGGCGCCAGACCCCTTCCTTACGGCTGTGTGTCCGCGCTGGTTGGGGTTTGGACCCTCAGTAACCACGAGTCTTCTCCCCCTGGAGACCTGGGGCTCCATTGTCCCAGAGAGTACAGTATTGTTTGTTCTTTTCCTTTATAAATAACATGTTCTTTTTTTTTTTTTTAAATGCAGGGAACACTGGTCGCAGTCGAGTTTGTGTGCGTGTGTCTGTGTGTGTGTGTGTTTGTGTCTGTCTGTGTGTGTTTGGAAGTGTTGTTAAAGCTGACTCAGAAGTAGTGGCTGCAGTCCTGGTTGTTCTGGATCTCCCGGGGGCAAAGACCGCGAGATCCTCCTCATTCGTCACGTCAGCTGTCTGTCACCCCACCCCCCCCTGCCCCGCCCCCTCCCCCGATATTCAGTGTGTTTGTACGCGCTATTTTTTAAAATAACTAATAAAAAAATAAAGCAAAAAAAAAATAAAATCAAATAGCTGTTTTGTCACATCTCTCTTTCTCCCTCCCCCTCCCATTTTGTTCAAACACACACACACACACACAAACACACATCGCACGCACACGCACACACAGTCCTGAATATCACCACGTGAAAAAGAGCCAAGCGTTCCCGGGGGTCCACCCTCTCCAGCCGAGCCAGAGAGAAACCGACATCTCTTCAGCTCTCTCCACCTCCTTCTCTCCTCCACCTCCTCCTCCTCCACCTCTCCCCCTTAACGGCCATTGGGTGGTGCACCCCAAGGCTCAGTGCCAGGCTGTAAAAGAAAAACGTGCTCCTCCTCCTCCTCCTCCCTCTCCTACTCCGCCGCCGCCGCCGCCGCCGCCGCCGCCGCCGCCGCCAGCACCCGGCGCTCACATCTCATTGGTCAGCTCCTCCGTCTCCATGCTGGTGTCGCCGTTGGCCATCTTGGCGTTCTCCTCGTAGCCGGGGGGCATGAAGGCCAGCGTGTAGGGGTACAGCTTGTGGCACGCGGCGCGGTACGCCTCGGCGCGCTCCTTGCAGTCGCCCAGCACGCCGTTGCCAAGGCTCTCCAGCACGTCCGTGCAGATCTGGGGGGGGGACGGAGTGAGGTCATGATCGTCTACATGGTGGAACGGGCTCCCCCCCCCCCCCCCCCCCCCCCCCGCCCAGCCCCACACATCCCTCTTACGCACTTATTGTGTTCCGTACGTCCTGGCACTTAATGTACGCACCTCTTGTGTGTCGAACGTGAGGAAGGAAGTAGAGCTGGCAGGTTGAGTGCAGAAGTGCATAATAATAGTGCCATCATATGGAATCTACGGGAGATTGCCGTGCATGTGAAGTAATAAGGTGGCCCGGATCTGCGTCCTCTCGGGATGAAGAGGTTAACAGGTGAAACGATATGCCAGTATATTATCGGACGCCCTTTCCAGTATTCTAGTTTTTTATTCTAAATATAAAATCGGTGAATATTATCCGATATCCCTGATAGCTGCTACCGTTTCGCGACCCACATGAACCGCCCACATTCGAGAACGCAACCTCGACCGTTGGATTTGTCCTTCCAAACTCAACCCAGCATGCAGTCGATTCCTCAAAATGGGCACCCCCCCCCCCCTACAGAGCTCTGGTAAAGCCTATTGCTTCAGGGGACATCTGCGGTTAGAGATTCCTGTTTGGGTAGCAGTGCTGCAACAGGAAGTCGAACGCAAGCCCTCACAGTCATTTACTCCCACTCTCTGTTGTTGTGACACCCAGAGCTACGACAGGCCAGCTGTAGATAGAGCCAGACATCGGACTGGGCGCGCCATAGAGAACGCTGATTATACATTCACAATTATGGCGCATTTAGCAGACGCTTTTATCCAAAGAGACTGACGATAGGTACATTTGTGAGAAGAAAGAAACGGCATTATATCACTGTCGGTAAAGTAAGGATGTTTATAGAACCAAGGGGAAAGCCCCAACAATTGTTAAGTTAACTAATTTCCCGTATAAATCATCCTCAATCATGAACATTGAATTGCTATCAACCTATACTTTTGTCTTTCAGATCCATCCTATTTAACTGAATGAATCCTGACTGCTGGTAGCGAGTCGGTGTGTTGTGTGTAGTTTGTTGTGTATTGTGCGTCGCGTGCGTGTGGACATGAAGACGCACCACGATGGTTCTGTTGACGAGGGACTCGTCAATGGCGGTGGCCAGCTCCATCGCCTTGGTTTCAGTCGATGAGTCCATGTAGACCATCATCTTGGCAGCTAACGGGAGAATGGATACAGCAGGTTAATAAAAACAACCAGGGGAGCGTTAACTCAATTGTACGAGTAGTTATAGCACGAGTGCGAGTGATTGTGTATTAGAGGGAGTGAGCATTAGAGTAATGTAAAGTAAAGTAGTGTGTGTAAATAAGGTTGTGTTAGAGTAGGTGAGTGAGAGGGTGAGACTGTGTTAGAGTAGGTGGGTGAGAGAGTGAGACTGTTAGAGTAGGTGGGTGAGAGAGTGAGACTGTTAGAGTAGGTGGGTGAGAGAGTGAGACTGTTAGAGTAGGTGGGTGAGAGGGTGAGACTGTGTGAGAGTAGGTGGGTGAGAGGGTGAGACTGTGTGAGAGTAGGTGGGTGAGAGGGTGAGACTGTGTGAGAGTAGGTGGGTGAGAGGGTGAGACTGTTAGAGTAGGTGGGTGAGAGGGTGAGACTGTGTGAGAGTAGGTGGGTGAGAGGGTGAGACTGTTAGAGTAGGTGGGTGAGAGGGTGAGACTGTGTGAGAGTAGGTGGGTGAGAGGGTGAGACTGTTAGAGTAGGTGAGTGAGACTGTGTGAGAGGGAGTGAGTGAGAGGGTGAGACTGTTAGAGTAGGTGGGTGAGAGAGTGAGACTGTTAGAGTAGGTGGGTGAGAGGGTGAGACTGTGTGAGAGTAGGTGGGTGAGAGGGTGAGACTGTTGGAGTAGGTGGGTGAGAGGGTGAGACTGTTGGAGTAGGTGGGTGAGAGGGTGAGACTGTTGGAGTAGGTGAGTGAGACTGTGTGAGAGGGAGTGAGTGAGAGGGTGAGACTAGGTGGGTGAGAGGGTGAGACTGTGTTAGTGAGTGAGAGGGTGAGACTGTGTGAGAGGGAGTGAGTGAGAGGGTGAGACTGTGTGAGAGGGAGTGAGTGAGAGGGTGAGACTGTGTGAGTGAGTGAGTGAGAGAGTGAGACTAGGTGGGTGAGAGGGTGAGACTAGGTGGGTGAGAGGGTGAGACTAGGTGGGTGAGAGGGTGAGACTAGGTGGGTGAGAGGGTGAGACTAGGTGGGTGAGAGGGTGAGACTAGGTGGGTGAGACTAGGTGGGTGAGAGGGTGAGACTAGGTGGGTGAGAGGGTGAGACTAGGTGGGTGAGAGGGTGAGACTGTGTGAGTGCGTGAGCCCCCTACCCGCCACTCGGTGGGGGATGGATCTGGAGTGCTTGGAGAGGTATTCCTGGTTGAAGCTGCTGGCGTTGCTGTCCCCGAACAGCCGAGTGATCTCCTGCTTCAGCACCGTGCGCACGGCCACAGGGAGGTCAGTGCTCTCCGACACTGCGACACACACACACACACACACCTTATTAAATACGGCCAGAGCCGTCACGTACCTGACACGATAACTTGCACAGTAGGTTTCAGATCTGTGTCACCGGGGTGCGGCATCGTTGCTCAAGGACCCCCCAGGGGGGGGGTAGACTGTGGGGGGGGGGGGGGGGAAATCGAACCCAGAACCTTTCAGCGGGGGTGGGAGTCAGTCAAGGCAAACCCGTCCCCCCTCACCTCCTTTGAAGAAGCGCACCAGACACTGGTGGAGCCAGGGGTTGTCCCGGTCGATGGCCACGGCCCTCTTGACGGACTGGAGCATCAGCAGGTACTTTTCTGAAGAGGGGGGGGGGGGGGGGGAGGAGACAGCACAACAGCTACAGTCAGCGGATTTCCCTTCAGAAGAGGAAGAGAACCTGGGAGAGCGACTGAAGGCACAGGTTAAATAAAGTGACGAGTCTTTAGAACAAACCAGACAATGCAGTAATGATAACGCTCAGCCCTACTCTCTGGGGAGGTCTTGTGGATGTGAATCTGCCCGAATGCTTATGAAGTCACGCATTAATGCCTGAAACATTGAAATGAAGGCAACCTCATTTATTCAAATGGTTAGGAATGGTTGGACCCCAAGGGCAAACGCTGACTTAATGGAGCCTGTGCTCAAGACAAGTTCAGATGGGTAAAAATTTATTTGGTACCTTTCCTGAAGTAGATCTCGAAAGCCAGCAGATGCGTGTCGATCTTGTCCCTCACCAGGTGCTTCAGTGGCGTCAAGAACTTGACCGCCTCTTCCAGGGGATTCTCTACCTGCAGACAGAGCACAGCATATTGTTATGGAACGGACCTTCACACAGATTCACGGTGGAAATCGTTGCCAAGAAGTGTCCAAAACACGCTAAATGGTAAATGGACTGCATTTACACCGCGCTTTTCTAACCAGCGCCCACTCAAGGCTCTTTAGAATATTGTTTAACGTTCACCCATTCAAGCACAGTTACACACCGACGGCGGTGTCAACGACGCAGGGCGACAGCCAGCTAGTCTGGAGCAGTTAGGCTGAGGTGCCTTGCTCAGGGTCACCTCAACACTCAGCGGGGAGGGGGGGCCGGGGATCGAACTAGCAACCTTCCGGTTACAAGTCTACCCCCAACTCTACATCCTGAGCCACCGCCGCCCCAGTGTAGTCATCGATGACTTATCCACCGCGCCCCACAAACACACACACACACACACACACACACCCACCCACCTTGGCCAGCTTGTCGGGGATGAGCTCCTCCTTGGGCCCGCCGATCTCCTCGTCGTCGTCCTCCTTCTTCTTCTTCTGGTTCTTCAGCTGCTTCTCCTTCTCGGCGGTCTTCTTCTCCTCCTCCAGCTGGGCCTTCTTCTGCGCTCGCCGCTGCTTGTTCCTCAGCTTCTTCAGCTCCTTGTCCGACAGGTTGGCTGGAGTGGCAGAGAAGAACCACCCGTTAGTGCTGCTGCTGGTGGCGGCGGCGGTCTCATGGCTGAACAGTGACAAGAGTCCGTCTTCCCTTCACAGTTGTACACCCTCATCAACCTGGTTAGTACGACTGAATGCCTGAACTCTCCTTACGGTCGACCGGCCAGCACCCCATCACCGATTTAAAATGTTTTGCCTGTATGTCTGCAAAGTGGATTGTGGCCCCCATTGTCCTCCTGGTCATCCCTTGAACGAGGGATCCCCCAGTCTGCGTTGCTTCTCTAGATCTCTTCCTTGCTGATTAAGGGTGTTTTTTTCTTGCCCTCTGGGGGGCTAAGGTCAGGGGGGTGTCATAAATACTTGGCGTGTTAAGCCCTTGGAGACCCTACCGGAGATTAATGGCTACCCAAATATAAAATTGAACAGAATGTAAATCAACCCCTTGTAAGAGGAGTTTCTCATGCCTCTTACATAAGACAAATCCATGTCCTGAAAGGGGTAGTGCTGAACGATAAAAGGTAAAAAAAAATATTCTGTTGCAATTATTTTGACAGATAAAGTGATTGCGATATGAGCAACTCCAATAAGGGAATGATCTTTTTTTGGTCACAAATTAAAATTGAAGGGATTTATTTATTTTTTTACATGATGTGACACGATGAAAAATAATTGTAGGTCCGGTCATCTGAGTAGCACTAGAGAGCACTTAATTTATAATGGTGGAAGCCATTTACATATTGTACCCTTATTAAATCCCCGCTCCTGCAATTTGGATATATTGCACCAGGCCATTACGATTGCGATAATATTTCTTATATAATTATTGCGCCGTAAAACAGCCTTGGAGGATAATACAACCTCCATATGCCACACACCACTATGTCTGAGCTCACAGCATCCGCCTAGGGATACTCTGCAGGTCTCATCGTCCATGGGGCCACCATGAACCACTGCACCTCAGTTCAAACAGATCTCAGAGCAGGTCTCAGAGCAGGTCTCACCCTGTTCCACAAAGCGTCCACAACAGATGCTACTACAAGGGGTAATGTTTGACGCAATTGGAAGTCAAAGCGTGATCTCAAAGTTTTCTCTGTGCAGATTTCTATGAACTGGTATATCTGAAAAATAATAAACTGGTCGGCCTTCAGGCCAGACCACAGAAGAAGAGAGTCCGAGTAGGGCTGCTCGATTATAGAAAAAAAATCATAATCACGATTATTTTTGTCAATATTGAAATCACGATTATTCAAACGATTATGTTTTGAGTTTGAAAACATGATGTATTAATTCAACATGTCCCTCTCAAAAACACTTTGTAACTGAGAAAAAATACACAAAATGGTCCAGAAGGAAATGTTCAAATCTAAAATAATGTACAGATATGTATCCAGCTGCACTTTCAATAAAACATAAAAAGATAAATAATTATAATAATCGAAAACTTCGAAATCGAATTTCGAATAATCGCCCTGCCCTGAGTCTGAGTGTGTGGGGGGGGGGGGGGTGTACCTGTGTCGGCCTGCATCTCCTTGCTGTCGTCGGTCAGCGGGTTGTCGTGGAGCCCCAGGTAGATCTGGATGGCGGTGCGGGCCGCCTTGTAGTAGAAGGGGTGCTGCCGCAGCAGGTCCTCCAGCTTCAGCAGGTCCACGTACGAGCGCAGCGTCATCTTACGCATGCAGTACGTGTGGAAGTCAAACTGGTCGTCCGTGATTTCCACAAAATGCTGCGGCCGGGAGGGGGAAGAAGAGAGGAGGGTTAGGCAGGACCACACCTAAAATATTAAAAGGGGTGGTTTCATGCCACCAGGTGGGCCTGTCCACCTAGATCAGGGATGGGCAACTGGCGGCCCGCGTCCTCACTCAGTGCGGCCCGCGTCCTCACTCAGTCAGGCCCGCACATAATAAAATAAAAAAATAAAAAAAATAAAATAAAAAATAAAAAGAATAATAATTTATCGAGTTACAGAAAAACTCGGTCAAGAAAGATGAGAAGAATTCATAGAATTCGAAGGCAAACCCATGCGTCTAGTTTGCTTAGAAGCGATATCAGTCATTAAAGATATCCACTTAAGTCGCCACTACAACTACTACAACTGCTTGTTGGGTTTGAGTTCATTGAGTTGTTGCACTTAATGTTGGGCCACTGTTTTTCAGTTTTTTGACTTCATTGAATGATGATGTATGGGAGCCCTTTGCACTGATACAAATACTGACCATTCATGTGGCTGTTTGAGCATGGAAAACATGAAATGAATGTATGTTGGTTCAATTAACATACCGTACATAGGTTATGATTCTGGATGATTTTTTAGGTAGTGGCCATCCCCAAAATGCACCAGAATACAGGAAATCATATCTACCAAATTCAAAATTGTGTAGCTTCTCTCAGCTCACGTTTGGTTGAAGTGTGCAGTCATGTGGCCCTCCGATGGTTATGATGAAAAATGTGGCCCTCTTTATCATGAAAGTTGCCCATCCCTGACCTAGATGTATGATGGCTAGATAAGCATCATTCGCCACAGGAGATTATTGTTAGAGGATCCTTTGTGTGTTACAGACTGGAGCCAAGCTTAATGCAGGAATGAGAACAGGCAGGTTGACTCCCAATTTGATGCCAGGCTAGATAAGCGTTGGTTTAGACCGAGAGACGAATATAAAAAAGGGAATCCTTTGCCTTTGACAGTCTCATGCTCTCTAGCTCTCCCCTCGTTCAGGCCTAACGAGGAGAGCTGGGGTTCTCCCTTACCCTCTCGATCTCGTGGCACTTCTTCAGGGCGTCTCCATACTTGTTCATGCCCTTGTAGGCCAGGGCGCACTCCGTCTGGAACCACATGCACTGCATCTCGTTCAGGTTCTCCACCGCGGAGGCTCCCTCCTATGGGCATTGACAAAGCAGAACCAGGGTTAGAAACACGGACGTCGATTCCCATTAGTTTAACAAAAATGTCATTGACATTTTGCATGCAAATTAAAATGCATTTAATTATGATTGACAAATGATAATATTTTCTGTTCTAGTTTGTCGAAAAACATATCAGTTTCACAATTATCTTAATAAAAGGATGGTTTAGTCTCTGTTTCTTATTGACACTTTACTACCCTTTATTATTTATTATTAGCCCCTTTTTAGTTTCTCTACTTATTACCTACTTTCTTCATTTATTTACTATTCTGATCTTGTTTGTGATGCTGCTCCTTATTTATACATATTTTAACACCGTTTTTATTTTGTTATCTTCATCTTGTAGTATCGCTTCTATATAATGTGACAGTCGAGGTACCAAGCCTAAGAACTTTACTCTTGTGTACCTGACGAGATGAAATAAAACACAAATCTGTACGGTGAGCTGTCTTCCTGCAGCATCGACCCATCGAATGCCTTAATCCGAGGCGTGCCCTCACAGGCGTCCCCCCCCTCCCATGCAGCCAGCTGGCCGAGCCCAGCAGGGGGACCCCGACTCTCACCCGGGTGAACTTGGAGCACATCTCCTCGGCCTCCTTGACCAGGCCGGCCTTCAGCATGTACTTGGCACACTTGGAGTTGATGAAACGGTCGGCCGTGTCCAGCGCCTGGGCCTCGTCCATCCACTGGGCGGCCTCCTTGATGTTCCCGGCGTGCTGGGGAGGGGGGTTCAAGAGGGGTCAGAGGTCACCACACAACCTTCGGGCGGGGGGGGGGTGGGCGTTGTACTCGCGATCGAGGCCGCGGTTGCGTTGTTGCGGGTAGAGATGTAGAGAGTAGAGATCATCTATAATTATTATACATTGGTATTCTTGTAGTTATGCGTCCATGCATCAATGTTTTTCCGAGTTGGTAGCTCAGCGCATGCAAGGTCGGAGATGACGCGTTTCCCATTCCGACTTTCCACCTCCGACCATTAACAAACGCAGCATAACACCGCACGCACCATTTGATGTTCTTTGACTGTGAAATAAATTAACTGGTCACATGAAGGTAACCGGATCGACGCATAGACTTGATACCCGATACTGCATTTTAGCCAGGAGCCGAGGAACTTCCGTGGGCTGAGGGTTCACGGGGGCTGTGTGCCGGATGTTTTCACTTGTTGATGAACCATGACTAAAGTTATTCCGATACCGTTATCGGAACGACCTCCGATACCGTTATCGGAACGACCTCCGATACCGGTATCGGAACGACCTCCGATACCGGTATCGGAACGACCTCCGATACCGGTATCGGAACGACCTCCGATACCGGTATCGGAAAGACCTCCGATACCGGTATCGGAAAGACCTCCGATACCGTTATCGGAAAGACCTCCGATACCGTTATCGGAAAGACCTCCGATACCGGTATCGGAAAGACCTCCGATACCGGTATCGGAAAGACCTCCGATACCGTTATCGGAAAGACTTCCGATACCGTTATCGGAAAGACTTCCGATACCGGTATCGGAAAGACTTCCGATACCGGTATCGGAAAGACTTCCGATACCGGTATCGGAAAGACTTCCGATACCGTTAACGGAAAGACTTCCGATACCGTTAACGGAAAGACTCTAATCATGGTTCATCAATAAGTGAAAACATCCGACACACAGCCCCCGTGAACTCTCAGCTTTCTGAAACATATACGCCTCCCACGACCCTTTCAACGGCTGAAACATCCGATACTGGCATTGATACCGGTATCGGAGCGACACTAGGCCTGGTCGTGTGCGAGGCGTCGGGACGAGCGGTTACCTTGTAGATCTTGGCCTTGATGACGAACAGCTCTATGAGCGTGGGCGTGCTCTCGATGGCGGCGTTGATGTACTCCAGGGCCAGTGTCTGCTGGCCCACCATGTTGTAGTGCTGCGCCAGGAAGTACTGCACCCACAGGAGGGTGGTGGGGGGCTCCTCCTTACCGCCGTCTGGAACAGCCAATCGGAGCACAGCTTGGAAAAAAACCTCAAATGTTGACCGTATAGACGTTTACGTTTAGAAGACGCTTTTATCCAAAGCCGCTCACAATGAGTACGTTGGTCAAAAGAGAAGTTATGTATCGCTGTCGGTACAGTAAGGATGTTCATAGAACCAAGCACTAACAATCGCTAGGCTTACCCATTCCCCGTATAAAACGAAGATAGCTAGGATAATACACTACACAATGCCACGTACTATTTTTAAGTGCAAGGACGTACAAGATAGAATAAGTACGTACATTAAAACATGAACATAAAATGCAGAAAGGTGTGGCTCTTCTACTCACCGTTCTGGTTGAACATTCGACAGCCCTTTAATGAGGTTTCATAGCCGACCACCAACTCTTCAATTATTGCGACCTAGAGAGGAGGTGACAGGGCACAGGGTCAAAGCTCATGTGGCTCCCCACGGCTGTATGAGAGACGCTCGGTTGCAAGAAATAAACGTGACTTGGTGTCGTAGAAATATCAATCGTTACTCTAATATACAAATGATTAGAACCCTACTTATATAATTACTAGTCAGTTTTAACGGAAATTGAAATTTCTGTCATTAAATCAAATATTTTGCTGTCCGAAGCGTCCTAAAAAGTTAGTTCTTCATCCCCAGGTAACCGAGGCGACCGACGGTAAACGCACCTTCTCTTTGTCGTGGTAGAGGGACTTGAGGGTGGTGAAGACGGGCGGACATCCTTTACTGAAGTTCAGCCTCAGGTACCGGTCCAGACACTCCCGGAACTTCACCCCTGGACAGAGGGACGGACAGCGTTAGAGCTCGGGAAAAGAGTTTAACTTAAGGTCCTGTTGGGAAAAGGGTTTAACTTAAGGGCCTGATGGGAAAAGGGTTTAGCTTAACCCATTTAAGCCGGGAAAGCATTGCCGCTGTTCTACCTTTAAAGCCGGGGGCGCTGTTGCGTCATTCTACCTTTAAGGACGGGAAAGCGTTTGCGTCGTTTTTCTGTAAAAGGGGGGTTTTTGCCCAAAGTGTCGGCCTCTGGGTCAATGAAATGCATCAGAATAGACACATATAGGTGTCAACTTGTTCCTCGTGAGTTTAGTTCAGAAATTTCTTCAAGCAAGTATGGCGGAATTTGAGACTGAAGACTTTTCTGACGGTAGCGATTTCGAGTTTCTCGGCTTCGAAGATGTTGATGAGGCCGAGTCCTTTGATGACGAATACGAACCGATTGACCGGGAATTATGGTTAAGGCACATGTTCGTGAATGACGACGAGGAAGAAGAAGTATGGAATGGGGCTATGGGAATGGGGCTGCTTGTGTTGCCGGTGCGAAGAGATTACTGGCGACAGAGTAAGAATCTCTTTCGGACGCAATTCGCCAGAAATATGTCCCGGGACAGATTTGCGGCCATCTGGAGGCAAGGACAATAGTAATACTTATTGATTGGGATGATGCTGTAATAAGTAATTACTACAGTTTATATGTAAGAGATGTATTACTGTCCCGGAGATGCGTAAAGCACCCGGGTGCGTAAAACCAGATAAGCTTCTCTGGAATGTCACTTATACTTATCAATAGTAATACTTATTGATTGTGATGATGCTGTAATAAGAAATGACGACAGTTTATATGTAAGAGATGTATTACTGTCCCGGAGATGCGTAAAGCACCCGTAAAACCAGATAAGCTTCTCTGGAATGTCACCACCAGTGGCGTAACAAGGCAACGACGGGCCCGTATGCAGGATGTTCAAGGCTCTTCCAAAGAATAGAGCTTCTTTGGATTTCACACCTAACTGCGATCTCCAGAACAATAAGGCCAAGGCTACTATACATTCCCAAATTATAGCCTGTATCTTTTAATTACGCTACTTCTTAGGATGGAATGCAATTGTATTTGTATTATGCATAATACTTTTATTCAGTAGTCATCACATACAAGTGCATGTAATTTAAAACGCAGACTGTTTACAGTTTTAGTCCCAGTCTGTTCCCCTTCCCATGTTTGTTATTATATACTTTATTACTTTCTTATATACTTATTTCACTTTATTATACTTTATTTTTTTTACAGTTTTGTGCTGTTCCTGCACTTTTACATATTTTTTTACTTTTTTATTTACTTTTCTACCTGTATGTAAATATTGTAAATATTTGTAAATAAAAACTCAAATTTCCCATGAAAGCCACAGGTGTCAGCTCTCAAATACTTTTTGAATTGTGTTCCTATCTGTTACAGGGGCTGAGAAATCAGTAATTTAGTAGGCGTTGACACAATTGCTGAATTTCTAGAAAAACTTCAGGTTTTGGGGGCTTTTCTGAAATCGCCTATAGGTTTTACAGGCATTTTTTCCAGGCGCTTTAGGCCTAAATGGGTTAAGGGCCTGTTGTGAAAAGGGTTTAGCTTAAGGTCCTGTTGGGAAAAAAGGGTTCGGAGCATCTGATTGGCCGCACCAGACAGGAAGTTGAGGGGTAGTCTGCGAGGAACCAGGCCTTTGGGATACTGCTCCCACGCTTCCTCGTAGATTTTCCGTTTCTCGTCAACCGTTTCTGAAAAAACACAAGAAATAGCAAAAACATTTCTACATCTTCACCCATAAAAGGAAAATCGAAATCAAAACAAAAGATCGATATCAATTAGGATTATATTTTAATATTCTTGCCGGACACAAATGATTAACATTCCAAGACAAACGCGATGCCATGGAGAAAGCAACACGCGTCTATGCGCGTGGATGTGCTGTACCTGCTTTCAAGGACTTCTCCAGGCCGTGGTAGTAGCACCAGTTCTCGGGGTTCCTCTCCTGCAGGTGGCGGTACACCTTTGTGGCTTCCTCCATGCGCTCCAGCCTCAACAGCAGCTCCCCTACGAGAGACAGGGAGGAGGAGGAGGAGGAGGAGGTGGTGAGCACACTGGAGCTCCTCTTCACTGCGGACGCATCGCAGCGTACCGGCATGCAGCAGGAGGTCTGAGTGATCGCTAGAGTTGTTCCGATAACGATAGCCGTAACGGAAAAATCCCACTGATACTTCAAATGCAGTATTGGGTATCGATACCATATTGGTGACGATCCGATACATCACGTGACTAGCTCATTTACTAAACAGGCAGAGAACCTCGGAAACCCGTGCGGTGTTATGCTGTGTAAACTCCGACCTAGGTGCATTCGAGCTACCAAGTCGGAAAAACATTGATGCATAGACGCTTAACTACGAGAATACAAATGTATTATAATTAAAGATGTAAATGATCTAGTTCTAGATTATGTAATTATGTGCTTATTGCCGCTTAAAAATAGTGATTAAGGAGATCCATCCTGCAAGGTGTTTTGAGCACTGGCGAGAGAAAAGGTGGTCAAACAAATCCAAGATATCGATTGGGGTCACACTGAAGCCCACATCATCGTAGCGCTTACGGATCAATACGGCCAGTCTGCATGCACTCGGTGAAATAGGAAAACACATCTGCAGGGCGCGAGTGTAACAGACCTCACTGGCTAAGATTAAGAGTCTTATGCCGGGATCAGACGACAGGAATAAGGACCAAGTCGTACCAGATTCTGCCGTTAACAGCGTTGCATGAGATTTCGAAACGTTGGATAGTGTGGTCACATTGAGTGTTTTCGCAGTGTTTGAAAACTCCTACAAGACGTACACTTTACATTTAGGGCATTTAGCAGAGTCCAAAGGGTCTTCAAATATTGCATTTGTCAGAAGAAAGGAATCAATATAGTACGGTGAGGCCAATCGTGAAAGACAAAAGAACGTTTAAAACGTTGTGTAGTCCGATCCTCGCGTTGCCGAGAGGCCAGCGAGGGGGAAGGGGGGGGAACAGTGACCCACCTCGGGTCTCCTCCACCGCCAGCTTGTCACAGATCTGCTTCTCGTAGTTGGAGAGGTGCTCCAGGGCCTCTTTGTTCAGGCCCGCCTCCCGCAGCACCTGGTTCTGGTACAGCAGCAGCTCGCTGTACTCGTAGTCCACTTTGTCCGGAGATGTCTGGACCACCACGACAGACAGACAGACAGACACGGAGGTTACAAGAGATCCCCTTCATTCGTTTCATAGGCAGCATGGGGCTCAGGAGGTAGAGCAGGTTGGCTGGTAACCGGAAGGTTGCCGGTTCGATCCCCGGCTCCTCCAAGCGGAGTGTCCCTGAGCCAGAGACTATAGCTGGCTGTCGCCCTTGCGTGGTTGACACCGCCGTCGGTGTGTGAATGTGTGCATGAATGGATGAATACTTAGCAATGTTGTTAAGCGCCTTGAGTGGGCACTGGTTAGAAAAGCACTATATAAATGCAGTCCGTTTAGGTTATGAATTGTACGATACGAGTACACTGCATTCATGAATGTGTATTTATAGGTTAATATGGATACTTTGTTTATTGGCATCTGGTCAATGTTAAACTGTTTACCTCTCAGGTTCTAGATTATACTTTAACGTATTTAGTGAAAGGCTTCAGAGAAGAGGATGCGTGTGTGGCAGTGTCCCACACAAAAGATCAACTTTGCAAAAATCCCTCGCCGGACTGTTGGCTTGATGTCTGCACGACAGCTTTTTCCCCGAATGTCTGACTTTCGGTAAAGCCTTCAGACATGTGTACTGTTACGGAGCCACGTCTATATTTAGACGGTCGTTGATCTACATCCAATCAGCCACGGCGTCGTGGGGGGGGGGGGGAGAACTACAGTTGACAGGAAAGGTGCCACCACAGCCACTCCAAACTGTATTCCGCGTTGCCGTGCCGACGGCATAAAGACAGGATGCAGCCAGGCCTTATCAGAAGCACGCCAGGGAACAGGCGGCCCTGGACTCATACTGAGGGCGTACGTGGGCTGTGTTTAACAAATCTGTAGAGAGGGAGGACTGCAAGACCTCTTTGTTTGCTGATAACAGTATTTTGTACATTGATGGCCAGAATTCTAGGGCAGTGGTTCTCAAATGGGGGAACGCGCACCGTACCCCTGGGGGTACTTTGGAGTTCTGCAGGGGTAACTTTGGAGCTTTTAGTTAGCAAAAAGTTGCATGAAGCACAGACCCATGTTTCTCACTAAATCGTGAGTATTTACACCCTTTTAATGTTAATGTTTACACTGCCAAATAGAACGCACACTACATTATTTATGTTTAAAATGTTTTGTTCTAGTGAAGGGGGTACTCAGCTGAAAAAAATATACCCCCTCTTTACACTCCAAGAGGGGGTATACTAGTAAAAAAAGTTTGAGAACCACTGTTCTAGAGGATAACCCAAATCGGTCCGTATGGCACGACATCTCTCGCTTTGTTCCCTCAAAGCGCTTTCCGAGCGCGAGGTGCTTTCGCCGTGCGAGGGGGGGGGGGCACACGGGCGGGGTCCCACCTGTTGCGTTTTCCTGAACTCCTCGATGATCTTGGCAGCCATCTCGTAGTCCTCCAGCAGGTGGTAGGCGATGGCGTAGCCGATCCAGGAGGCTCGCTGGGCCGGCCGCAGCTGGAGCAGCTGGTAGCGGGTCTCCTGGGGAGGCGTGAACAAACGTCGGGGACATGAGCGCTCACGTTAGATCCCACTACACCTCAGAGGGGGGAGATTTAGGGGCCAGGCACTCCCATGAGCGCGCGTGGGTTTTATGGGGTGGCGGGGATGGAAAGAGGACGACAACGGACGTACAAAGCTGAAGCTTCAGGGCTTTACTCTAAATAGTTCAGCCAACTTTTGTGATGCAATGCGAGTGGCCACGGCCGCAGAGTGGGCGTCTGCTGCACACTTGTTCAGATTTGAGCGTCAGCGGTAAAACAAAGGGCTACTGCGGTCTGTTCGGTACACCTCTGCCCCCCCCCCCCCCGCCGATTGTGAGAAAATCTCAAGTGACAAATGAAAAATGTAGCTATTACTGCCGCTATAAGTGAAGCAAGCAAATGTTGCGAAGGGAAATGGTATTAAAATTACAATTAGGGCATTTAGCAGACGCTTTTATCCAAAGCGACTTACATCGGTTAATACACACATTGACACACCGACGGCAGAGTCGACCATGCAAGGCGACAGCCAGCTCGTCAGGAGCAGTTAGGGTTAAGTGTCTTGCTCAGGGACACATCACTCAGCTAGGAGGAGCTGGGGATCGAACTAGCAACCTTTCAGTTACAAGACAACTGCTCTACCTCCTGGGCTAAGCCGACCTATTGTGCCGGTTAAAACTAAATTTAAACAAGCCTCAGCCTTCTTAGTAGTGTGTTATGGCTCGTAAAGTGACTTTGCGTTTGGAGAAAAGACCTATATACAAGGCCTTTCACACGTCGGCCTTGCTCCGTAAGTCGGACACTCTCCGAATACCACCCCGGTTGGGCTCGATGTGTTAACCCAAATGTCAGAATCTGCCCCTCCGGAGTTCAACGTACCAGGGCCCTAGTGTAAAGTCCAGACAATTGGAGAGCGAGCGAGCGTGCTGACGTTTCTGTCCTGCGACTGGTGCGCAACCGGGAGCACAGAGTGTTCCTGCTTCGTACTTTTTCCTCCTTGCCTGTGTTTTGAGTTCCGACTTCTTTCCACCCTTCTGCTGATATTACGGAATAAATGCAGCATTGATACCGCCGCAAAGAGGAGTGGGTAACCTCGCCCGCCATCTTCGACGTGTTGTAAACAAAACCCTTTTGACTACCGCTGTATTCTTTATGCGTCACGTACTGCCTCCCACACGCTGCACCCTGGGGCCACCCCCTCGCCTCAGAGACACCGAGTGCCTCCGATATGTGGGAACACGTCTGGGGCGGCTTGTGTCCTGTACCATGTCTGCAACACGCAACTCCTGATTTATTTTTTTAGTTCTTGTGCGAAAGGCCTTGGGGCGGCAGTAGCTCAGGAGGTAGAGCCGGTTCACTGGCGACCGGGAAGGGTGCGAGTTCGATCCCCGGATCCTCCAAGCCGAGTGTCGAGGTGCCCCAGGGCAAGACGCCTCGCCCTGGACCGCTCCCGACGAAGCTGGCAGTCGCCCTGTTTGGTTGAATCTGCCATTGGTGTGTGACTGTGTGAATGAAGTTGCTTTGGATAAAAGCTTCAGCAAAGTCCCCCAAATGTAAAATGTATCCGGAAGGTCGCTAGTTCGATCCCCGGCTCCTTCTAGGCGAGTGTCGAGGTGTCCCTGAGCCAGACCCCTCACCCTGACTGCTCCCGACGAGCTGGCTGTCCCCCTGGGTGGTAGACTCTTCCGTCGGTGTGCGAATGTGTGAATGAATGAAGTCGCTTTGGATAAAAGAGTCAGCAGAATCCCCTCAATGTAAATGTACTGCTACGCTGTGAACTGCGTTTCACCAGGCGTGCTGCGGCAGTCTCACCCGATAGCCCTCCAGGTCCCTCATCTGGATCTGCAGCAGGAGAGGTCGCGCAGGATCTGCAGGTTGTCCTTGTCCCACTTCAGGGCGGTAGCACTTGATGGCCTCGTCGTACTTCTTGTCTGAGCGCTGCAGCAGCCCGTACACGTGCCAGCCTGGGAGAGGGTTAAGGGCCGAACGGACCGAATGCACAGACACAAACACACTCTCTTGTAGGGCTGAGCGATTAATCGAATGTTGATCGCGATTTCTTTTTTTGCGTCAAACGATCACAAAATTAACATAATCGATTATTATTATGTTTTATAAAAGGGCAGAACAGCTGGATGCATATCTGTATATCTTTGTAGATTGGAACATTTTCTTTTTGACCATTTTTTAAGGCGAAATTTCAAAGTTCTCAGTTACAAAAAAAAAATTGAGACATGAGAGACATGCAGATGAAATATTTTTTTTAAAACT